>NC_142803.1:4843674-5008691 GCF_049724085.1 Artemia sp. Qi Xiang Cuo
GAAACCAAATGTTTCCAGATTTTGTTTGGAAAAAATGTGCAACTTTGGAAGATTATAAGTCTTTTAATAATACACTAAATGGTTTTTTAGAGATGTCTAATGCTGAGTATTTTGCATTTAAGCTTAAAGAAACAGAGGGTAATCTTGGAATTCATGCTGCACCTCAGTTTTTCCTAATATGTGATTCTATACCCTCACACACAAAATATTCTCCCCAAAAGACATATCCATTCTAAAAAGCTAACACTAATCATGCCATTTGCTGCTTTTAGTCCACACATGACTGAAAAATTAATAAATGTTTCAATAGTTCCTTACTTCTTGTTATCCTTACTGGTTTTATCTTTTTCCTCCCCTTTGGGGTTTTTATTGACTTAAAAAAAAATTTTCATTGATTTTACTAGTTTTATTGATTAAATTATTTTGACAATTAAAATGTTCTCTTTTTTGGATCAATCCTATTGCATGACAGTTTGACCTAATATTCAGTACAAGTTGGCAATTCATTTATTGTTGTTGTGCCTTGATGTGCTCTTTAGTCAGTTTTTTATGAATTTTTTGAAACCTTTTTATGTCTTTGATTCTAAATTTGTCTTTGTTTTCAGCCTATTTTAGTGGCTTGTTTTTTTTCACCCTGAGACGTTAATTTGGTCTATCTGGGCTTGTGATTGACAGAATTTTCAAATAAATATCTTATCTATTTATTGCCAGTCACATAGCAAGTTAAAAGGACTAAATTAAATCATTGAATTAAGGAAAAAATCTCAGCTGTTTATAGTTTTCAATTTTGAAGTGTTTTTACTTGTTTAATGCATAGGAGGCAGTTAGCCCTTTTCTAGTTTATCCAATATACCAAAGGTTTTTCATAATAATAATAATGTAAGTTTAACTATGGAAGTGATCTGGTGCATGTATGTTGCTTAACCATTTCTAAAGTAAGATTTCTTCTTGAAATAAATCTGTTGCTTCTAGTCAGCCTGGTGATAAAAACTTCTTTGTAGTTTGAATAAATCTAAAGACAAAACTAGGACAATATACAGCAGCCTAGTTCCTGAAGTGTGAATAGTTTATAGTCTTTTATTTTCTCTTCTTGAATGGGCTGCTTCCCTGTTGTCCTGGCTAAATACTAAATATTTGTCTAAAAACTCTAAAATACAGGAAAGTGAAATAAAAATACTTTGGTCCTGTTCGACCAGCTAAATAAGTGAACTGTTATAAAAAGTGTTGTAAGTAGAAAATACTACTTACTAGTATGAGGATTGTTCCAAAGTTTTTCTTTCCTTTTTTACTTTTTAATTTGAAAACTTTAAACTGTCTGGGAAACTTAAGATTTGTATAATCTTGGGCATAAACCTTAGAAACTAGATTTGCAATATATTATCCTGGGTTGAGCCAACAAAATCAAATTCATTCACAGTAGGACTGGTTTTGACTGTTTGTAATTTATGATGGGCAATAAATTTATACATACATACATACATAAAAATACAAATGTCATTAAATTTATCTTTGACAGTGGAATCTGTACCGTTTTAATGTTTGCATCTTCCATCTATTTTTAAGGATTTGTGCTCTTTGTTCTCTCATGAATATATAATATTGTTATAAAGATATAATTATTTAGATTCTAGAGATCTCCAATTGCCTGGAGCCGTCAAGAGGAGCTGACTGCATATCTGAGACTCAATTTGTGAAACATGGAAACACCCGAGCTCTTTGGCACCACTGCTGTTAAGCAAGGTAATTGATGTTAGGGTTGATTGAGCCAATTTGCTGCTCATTCTTGGTATAGTTACTAGAAAATAAGGATAGTCATTACAATTCCCTACCATACTTATATCTATTACTTTTAGGCTATTTGAAAAACTGATTTAACAAACTATGAAAGGAATAAAATTTTCCACAAAGAAATTTTTCAATCCATAATCTTGTCAACAATGTGTTTGTATTGCTTTTGTTTAAACTAATATCCCTCAAGTTAAAAAACAAATTTTTCTTCTCCTGAGCAAGTTCAAATTAAAAAACATAATCTTCTCCTGAGCAAGCTGTAATAAATTTTAAATAGAGTTTGAAAGATTATTTTGCTTTCTCTCAAAAGAGATGTATTGACTTTCAAATAAAAGTAAAAAAAGTAACTAATAATCATGAGAGGAAAACAGATACTTTGAACTTTTATTTCCTCTAGCCTATTAGGCTGTCTAACCCTTCTATTTAAAATCCACCTTACCCCTCAGACTCTTAGATTACCTCTACACTCTTTGTCCCTCTCCCCTTAGATGGTGATAAATATGCAAAAGTGAGGGTTCTAGCTAGTTTTCCAAGTATAATTTGGACCTTTCAAAGAGTGGGGGTCATCTGGACCTACATTTTGCAGTTTCCTTATCTAGCATACAGGATAAGTATTGCAGAGCAAAAGAGATGAAACACAATCTTTTGACTTGAGGAATAATTTGCATTACTTTGTTCTCAATATACTGCTCCAGTTTTTTATTAAACAATGTCCTAGGAAGTGTTTAGGCTATCAAGTTGAAATTTCCAGTATGTCTATGGTGGGGCATGTGGAAAACAACAAAAACTTCTGTGTGCATACTTTTATTCATGCTATAACTACTATTACAACTATTGCTATTGTTGAAGCTAAGGGTTTTAGGGTGAAACTCTTAGGGAATGTTGAAAAAAAAATGAAAGTGCACTAAATGCATATAGATTGTCAAAAGGGTTTATCAGGAATATCTCAGCAACGGCTTAGATCATTAAGCTGACACTTTTTGGTTATGTTGAGGGAAATTTTAACCAACCAAAAGGCACTAAGTACATGTTTACTGCTGCTGCCACTTTCACTATGATTTCCACTAGCCTACTGATGAGGCTAACGGTATTAAGGTGAAACAATCAGAGAATGTTTATGCTGAGGTTCAACCATGTCAAAATACCCTATCTGCATGCCGGTTTTCAAATAAGCATAAAAGCGATAATTTAGGAACAGTCTAGAATATTAAATTGAGACCTCCAGGGCCAATCGAGAGGGATGTTGAGCAAAAGCAGCAACAGACACTATAAGCATGTTGAATAAACCAAAAGGCACCACTTGTATACTACTGCTACTACAAATGGTACTGCCGCATCTTTTAAATGCTATTACAATTACCATTACTTCAGCTAATATCGCTAGTCCACCTATTGCGCCTGCTTCTACTTATGCTAGGGTAAAGACCACAATGATTTGACAATGCCATTTCGGAACCACTGTCGAAATTTTCCTCCAAAACTTGACAACTCCTTAATCGGGACTTAGAGCACCATCTGTTGAAGCCGTCGTTATGTTTCGATAAGACGAAATGTGGCCAGTATATCTGATACACCCAGATAAGAAATGAATATTCAATTCAGCCAGTTTCCTGTTTTGTCACAAACTGAGCTCCCGACAAGTTTTTAGCTATGTAATGTTCAAACTGTTATTACTTGGTTGTATTTTTCAAAAAAAAGTTGGGATAAGCACAAATGTGTCAAGATATATTTGGTTTTCACTTAAATGTAGCCACATTGGCTTTTTCCTGACAGAACTTGCCAGGAAAGAACTTGTCGTGCGGATTTAATATTAATCCGCACGAAAATAAGCTTATTTAAGAGGGGTAATTTAGCTGAAGCAAATAAGCTAAGAAAGGAATTAAAAAGTCAAATTAGAAATGCTGCCCGAGCCTATTATAAAAATAAAATTAAATACTTGTGCCATGATAAACCAAAGAACTGGTACTCTGAAATTAAAAAACTTACCGGCAAGAGTCAAGAACAACTAAATTTTAATATAAATGAACCTCCAAAGACCACAGCTAATAACCTCAATAAGTTTCTGGCTTCTATTGTCCAGAGTCTCCCACCACTATCTTACGAATTTCCAGATATTCCTGTTCCTTTTCCACTCCCACATATTTCTCCACTTGATGTTGTAAAAAAAATTGAAAAACTAAAACAATCAAGCATTTGCCCTTTAGATATTCCTGTTCCTCTGATTAAAGCTTTCAGTGAATACCTCTCAAAACCCCTTTCCACTCTGTTCAATGAAATTACCGAATCTGGACAGTTCCCTCAATATTGGAAACAAGGCTTTATTACCCCAATCAAAAAGAAAAATGGGAAGCCTGGCTTTGATGGCATTCGTCCTATTACCCTCACCTCAATTTTTTCAAAATTGTATGAAAGTTTTTTCGCAGACTGGCTTAAGATGAAGGTCCTCCCCCTCATTGATCTTAGACAGTTTGGTAATCTCAAATCCACGTCAACCTCTCATTACCTGATCCATCTTGTTGATACCATGGGTAAATTACTTGAAAACCCTAACACTTGGCTTAATCTAATTTCTATTGATCTTCAAAAAGCTTTTGATTTGATTAACCACAATTTACTCATAGATAAACTTATAAATGAATTCCACATTGAAATTTTCCTTGTTAAGCTCGTTGCCTCTTTTCTTTCTAATAGATCTCAAGCAGTTAAATATCTAAATTGTTTCTCAGATCATCTCCCCATATTTAATGGCATTCCTCAGGGGACTATTCTAGGCCCTCTCCTTTTTCTCTTATGATTAACAGCCTTTCAACCCTTTATGACAACAGATGGAAATTTGTCGATGACTTGACAGTTATAGAGATCTGTCATAAAAACATGTTTAGCAACCCAATGGGCATACTCCAAGATATTGCCTGTGAGGCCTCTTCCCTTGACATGACAGTTAACCCTTCTACATCCGCAATAGTCTCAGTAAGTTTTCTTAAATCCCCTCCCCTTTTTCTTGCTCCTATTCCTCCTGAAACCTCTGTCACATCTCTTAAACTCCTTGGTGTTACAATTTCTTCCAATTTGAAATGGGATGCCTATATAAATAATATCCTACGACAAGCAAACTCCTCGCTTTCCCTCCTTAAACTTTTAAATAAATTCAGTTGTCCCCAATCACATTTACTACAGGGAAACAGTTCTTTTGTGCGTCCCATATTAGAGTACGCTTGTCCTGTGTGGCACCCTGGCCTCTCTAATGAAGCAACACAAAAAATTGAAAATGTCCAAAAGAGAGCTCTAAGAATTATTTTTAAAGAGGGCAAGATACCGTATTTGCATTTGTTAAATATTTCAAGCCTAGAGACCCTCGAGAGACGAAGAAATAATTTGTGCCTCCATTTTGGTAAGTTGGCACTTTTGAATCCCCGTACTGCGAACCTTTTCCCTGAATACCATTTACCTGATAGAAATCGTCCTCCACGAACTGTGTCCCAGCCTATCTCCACCTTATCTCCCATTCTTTGTACTACCTTGCGGTATAATAAATCTTTTATCCCTTTTTTTACTGATTTAATAAATAGTGGTTAATTTGTACATAAATTTTGTCTTTTCTCTTATATAATAAAAGAAACAGCTCGGTTTTCTTTATACTCTTTTTTTTTGTTCCCTATCCCCTTTTTATGTTGTTTTTTGAACATTTGTTAATGTGTATATTATTTATTTTTTTCAGTTTTATCAGTTTTTATCTTATTAACTAGTTGCCATTTTGCAGTTTTTAATATAAGTGACAAAGGAACCATACAGCATTCCGATATTTGATTATTTATTTATTTTTATTTTTTTGCATTGGTTGGCAATCTTTAAGTTGCTGTGCTTTTGTTATGATTTTCTTGCTTGTTTGTTTTTTTATGGACTTCGAAATTCGAATTCGGCCCTTCAGGGCTTGTGATAGTAATTTCTCGAAATAAATATCTTATTGTTATTATTATAGAACTAGATTTAAATGGCAGTAAATATCATACTGACAAAACTATGTTCCAAGTGTCGAAAATTCTTGTCTGATGTAGTGGAATACTAAGCTGACTAAAAATGTTTCTTCTGCCGAATTCAAACATAGATATAGGCTTTTATCAAGGTTTTTATTTCTTTTGAGAGTATCTTGTAGTAACCTTGTTGAAATTTTCGACTGACAGCAACAGATCCTCTCGAAATATAAGTGACTGTCTGAACTTCACTTAACACGTAAAACAGATGAGAAATAATTGGTGTCAAAATTCAAAGGTCTTCTTACGAAAATATAGTTGACGAATTTACGGGTACTCTCTTAACAACGAGAGATTTAGATGGTTGTTATTTCTATTATTATTTCAAATGAAAAAAAAAACATTAAAAAAGGGGGCTCCATGAACCCCTTCCTGTACTTCGCGTAGAATCCCTTAAGGAACCTTATTGGACCACTCTTATATCTAGTAATGATTAATGAAATTGGTAAGATATTCCCTCAAAGATGTTATTATGCACATGACTTGCTGATCCTCGAAGTCTGTCATAGATAAATGACCCATCCGAAATTCTACCCATGTTTTGGATGAAGCTAAGAATTTAAATATGAAAGTAAATTCCACTAAGCCAAATATAATGACAATAAACTTCTTAATATACTTGAAATCCACTCCCATTTTCTTCAACCCAATTCCACCTGAAATGGTTGTGAAACACGGTAAACTCCTTGGTGACACAAATTTCTAATAATCTTAAGTGAGACGTGCGTATTTCAAGGATCTGGACTTTTCAGAAAATGAGTAGTCAAAACTAAATTTTTGAAGTGGATTAAAATGTCAGTTTAACTTTGAAATGGCCAAATGTTGGCAACATTTTCACTGTAAACAATGAAGAAGTCTATGATGGACTGTGAAAGTTGAGAGGAAGTGGGTCATTCCTGATAGGGTTTGGAGATGCTATTCTTGTGGTATATATGAATCTCTGTGGTAGGTCATATGACCTATTTCACATGATTACACTACATGATTATCCAATTTCTTTCTTATACTTCAGCAAGAGCGGATCCAGGATTTTTGTTCCGGGGGGGGGGGTTACCCGATTTTTTCCCGTCTTTACAAGTATTTTCGTCTTTACAGGTATTTTTTTTTTTTACTAATTTTCGACTCGGTCAAAAATTTCGGGGGGGGGGGTCAAACCGGGTAACCCCTCCCCTGTATACGGCCTTGTACTTCAAACAATTCTTTAATTTTTGGCTTCCACTATCTGAATAATTTTTTAAAGTTTACATATTAACGAAGTTGAAGAGAAACGAAGAAATAAAGTAAAAAGAATGGGCATGTCGAATGCACCAGGATCATCCCGCAAGCGTTCCCTAAGTATTTCGACACATGTCGAATTGCGTTCCAACTTGTGTTAAAAATAGGTAATTTTTTTATTGTGTCGAATTTGTAGGTGAAAACGCTCTAATTTCAGAAAATTGGAGTTTCATCCTCTTTTCTGATAAAACTTCAAACTTCTAATCGTTTGGATTAGAATCAAACAGTTATATTCCTAGATGTTTTTCCTTCATACTGAAACCCTTTTCAAACATGTCTTTAAATTTAGCCTTCCGGAATAGAAAAAGTAGTTTTTTACAAAAACTGTCAAATTATTGGTGCCTGTACCCTAATACTTAAGCTAAAGGTATTAAGGTAAAAATTTAAATGACTATCGATTGGGGTGTTGTACTAAATTGAAGTACGCTATGTTTATACAGGTTTAAAAAAAAATGCAGAATAGCTATATTTCTGGTATATTCTATAGTATTCAGTTGAAATTTTCAGTTGAATTGTGCCGAGGGGATATTGAGCCCCCAAAGGGTACCCTGCTCCTACCAATACTAATACTACTATTGAGGCTAAGCGCAATAAGGAGAAAATTTCAGGAAATGTTGAGGGGAATGTTGAATTAAATTGAAACACCTAATGTATATAGAGGCTGTGAAAAGGTTGTATCAGAAATTTCTAAAAACAGCTGAGAGCATTAGGTCGTAACTTCCAGGACATATTTAGGGGGATATTGAACTACTAAAACTGTCCAATGTAATGCAAAAATGTAAATGTACTAGTAGTACTGCTACTGGTATTATTTGTACTGTTACTAAGACTTATGGTAATTGAGGTGGAACTTCGAAGAAATTTTGAAGGGGTTTTTAGACTAAATCAAGCACAATATAAACACGTGGGTTATCAAAAGGGTATATCAGCAATATTTCATAAGTTGCTTGAAGTATTAAGTTGAAACTATCAGGAAATGAAATGTTTTTTTTTTTAACGACCAAGAAGGTACAACGTGAATATTATTACTGCTAATGCTTCTACCGCTCTCACTACTACGACTGCTTCAACGCTTCTAGTATCAGTTCTCCTACTACAACTAGTACTATTGCTAATACTAAGGGTAGTAAGTTTAAACTTTAAGGAAAAATAGAGTGTTGTTGAATTAAATCAATACACAGTATTTGCATGCAGGTTGTAAACATGGCGCATCAGCAATATTAAGGAAACACTTAAACTATTAAGGCGAAGTTTTCAGGGTATTTTCTAAGGGGTATGCTGAACTGAACCAAACACATTATGCACATGTGGTTTATCAAAGAGTGAGTTAGCAACATCCCAGCAAATAAAACCTTAGGGTATTAAGTAAAAGTTGAAAATAATAACCAACTCCACAAACCCCTACAGATAGCTTCCCCTTGGTGGATTATACGAAACTTATCACTGTTCTACCCTATATTTCAAAATTGAGTTACAAACTGAAAAGAACCATAACAAAACATAACCTTAATGGCACCTTTTAAAATTCAAATATAATACACAGCTTTTTCAACTGCGGCAAAGGTAAAACAAGCCCGATTCTCGGTAGTGGCGCTTATAGTATTCCCTGTTCTAAAATAGCTTTCTTATAATTTTTATCAGATGCGTTTTGGGGAATGAGGTTTGGGGGGGAGTGGTTGCTTGCCTTCCATTCACTGTTGATTCTTAAAAAGGGCACCGATACTTGTACTCCCGATTTACAATCAAATTAGCACTACCTTATTTCTACGACCTCCTGTTCCAAAAAAAAACTTATTTGTCCCAATGCATAATTTACAACCCTTACTCCTGGGCTCTGGGGGATTGTGTCCACCCTGAAGGCACTATTTTATACTCTTTGGACTTAATTTCTTAATTCTGCTTAATATCTTAATTTCAATCAGATGTGTTTGGGAAAAAGAGGGTATCGGGGAGGGAGTGGTCTATTTGCCCTCTATCCCTTTTGACTCTATCCCTTTTAAAAGGGAACTAGAACTTCACATTTCCAAATAAATAAACCTCCTGTAAAGTTCACACATCCACCCCTTTCATAAAGACGATATATGACCCTAGGGCATAGCTTAGAACCCCTGTCCCCAGACTATGGGGGGTTGTGTCAACCCTGAAGTACTTGTAATGTGATCGTTGGACAATTTTTGGAACAAAGTCCTACCTCAAAATAACTATTGGATGCATTTTAGGGAAAATAAGACGTGAGGGAGAGGGGTTAGTTGCCCTCTGATGGCTTTGGCTCTTAAAAAGAGCACCAAAACTTCTAGTTTACAATCCAATGAATCCCTCTTCGAAGTTGGTAAGACCATAATTTCTATGAGAACCTTATATGCCCCCAGGGCGTAACTTATAACACTTGCCCTGAGGGCTCTGGGGGAGGTTGATTCTCAAAGACATAAATACTGGACATTTGAACTACGCTGAATAAAATGGCTATCTCAAAATTTCGATTGGATGTTTTTGGGAAAATGATTGGGTTGGGGGGGGGGTGGTTGTTGCTATCCAATCACTTTTGACTATGAAAAACGGCACTAGAGCTTTGAATTTCTAATCAAGTGAACCGCTTTCCAAGTTTCTGTGACAGCGCTGTCTGTACGAAGGATCCTGGGCTACCCCCCCCCCAAAAAAAAACAAAACATCAACATCTAATTGTGCCCACATCGCTCTTTACTTAGGAAGCGCTATTGCGCTACCTAAGATTGACTGTTTGACCAACAGTTTGATGATTTCATTTAGACTGGGGCTCAAATCTTTTGAGGATTGAGCCTCTATGAATGACGCATTGAGTCCATTTCATATTGTGGGCAACAGCTGTAACCACAGCTAGAATTCCAATGTACTGGCCTGCCATATCTCTTGCTCCATCTGTGCATAAAAAATGAATTTTGTCAATTGTATTTCATGTTGTTCAAAAAAATTGTCAATAATATAAATATAAACTTTCTTGTAGTACTGGTTGCTTAAGACACACAATAAAAGCATTTCTTGTCTTTTATCCTGATCATCAATAAATCTAACATGAGGCAATAAGAAAGATTCCCTTTGTTTATCAGTTGCTTCATCTAGGTGAAGGCCAAATCTGTTCTGTTTAAGTTTTTTAAATTATTGTTTATTGAAATCTTCAGAAATTGGGGCAAGGTGTTTGGATTTTAGTTGTTGAGCCAAATTGTCTCCAAAAATTGTAGAAACAACATCAACAGATGATGGTAATACATGAGCTTCGTCTAATTAAAAGATGCTAAAACAGCTCTGGAAGGCGCAGTTGTCATTTTTTTAATGTCTGTTGAATAGATTGAAAGCTGCTACACTTCTGAGCAAAAAATTCCTTAAGTTTTTCCTCATGGCTCAAAATGCCTGGTTTTTCCTGAGCTAAACAAATGACCTAACCTATCAGATGCTAGTACATTTAACATAATACACGCCAAGGTCTTTCTTTACCGTTTATTGTACTTTTAGTGAATCCTAGAGATAAACAGTTTTATTCTTTTTACATGTTCTTTAGAGATTTATAGTTTTAGTAAATAGATAGATAAGTATTTTAGAGATAAATAGATAAGTAGTATGTCTAATAGATAAGTAGATAAGTAGATAAGTAGATAAGTAGAGAGATAACTGACAAAAGAGTTTTGGTAACTTGTAACAGTGGTAACTGGTGCGTGCATTGCAAAAAAACAATCAACGCTATCTAGCGTCTGATGACACTTTACAATTTTGTCAGTGTAACAATAAGAATAATAATTTAATAGTACACTAAGGCTAAGGGTATGAAGGGGGAAAACTTCAGAGAACATTGGTGGGAAAGCTGAACTAAATGTTGTCAAAGGGCGCATCTCAAGAATGGCTTAGGGTATTAAGTTGGAACATTCTGGAAATTATTGGGGAATAACCAATTGACTGAGAGGTAATATGTGTGTGCTACTACTTTTTTATTTTTATTTTTTTTTTATTTACAAACGGGTTACAATAAATAAATAAACAAACTTCTCATTTAAAAAACACAATCCAATGCATTACTGCATGCCGGACAAAAACCCGAAAAAAAGAAAGAAAAACACTTAAAAAAACAAATATAATATTTTCTTTTATTATCTTTTATTTCCTCGGACCCTAATAAAACCCAACCCAAAAACAAATAAATATCTTCTCTCGCCTCCCTCTCCCACCCCTCCAACAAAAAAGTGGGACTTTGAGAATCATCCACGCAAACAATCCAACACAACTCACAACATTCACAAAAGGAGAGGAGAAAAAAAAAGAAATAATTCACTCATCCATGCAAAACCCAAACAATCATCTCACCAACAACATTCAACCAATCATTCTCTACACACAACCACTAAAATCTTACATATTGAGAAACACAGGTTACTCTGAGGGAATTTCGAAATTCTACCAGATCTGTCTTGTTTTTTACCTCCTCGGGAAGTTTGTTCCAGACAGCCGGGCCAGAAAAACGGATAGAAAATGTAGACCGTGTTGTAACAGGGAACGGGGTTCGTGTTGAATGGGCATTTTTTGTCTCATACCTGTGTTGAGCTTTAGTAAATCCAATCGAGAAACATGCAGGTAGCAGGCTATTAAAACTTTTGAAATGAATAATGCCGTGTAAAACTTAACTAGGCCGAACAGTGGCAGAATCTTGATACCGTCGTATTGCCTTCGAAGCGAGTCAGTCCATCGCATTCCAGATAAAACACGAACAGCTTTATTTTGTAGAACCCTTAGTGGCAGTAGATAAGTATTAAATGTCGCTGACCATACACTTACACGATATAACAAATACGGATGAAATAGCGAGAAATACAGCATTCTTAAAATTTTAGGAGGGAAAAAATATTTCAGTTTCCGCAGCATTCCAACATTCCTGGCGATTTTTGTACACAGTGATTCAATATGAGGTTTAAACATAAGACACTCGTCAGCTTGGACACCAAGATATTGGACATAACCATGTCTCTGGAGATATCCACTTTCTATTTGAAAACCATGGATCCAAGGATAATAATTAGCACTTCTTCCATATTGAATAAATTTACTTTTACTATTATTCAAACATAATTTATTTACACGCATCCTTCTTTCAATACAACTCATTCCTGTATTTAATAGCAGAAAAAATCTGCCTCAGTCGCAGCTGCCACTGAATACTGTGTGTCATCAGCGAAGCTAGGCCATATCATCTTCGACCGTCTAGCTGCAGGTTCCACATGACTAAATATTCTTTTAAGACAGGCATTCAAATCATTAATATAGATTAAAAACAACAAGGGTCCAAGCACGGAACCATGTGGTACTCCACATCTCATATTCATATAATCAGAATGAACACTCCCAACCCCAACACACTATTTCCTTCCACTCAAAAAAGACAAAATCAAACTGAAAATTACCACGAATACCGGCATGCTCTAATTTTGATAATAATATACTATGGTCAACAGAGTCGAAAGCTTTCATAATGTCCAGAAATATAGACGCAACTTTCAACCCAGCATCCAACGAATCATTTACAAATTTTTTTTTCTTCTTTTTTTTTTAAGCAAAGCTTGTTCTGTTGACATCCCATGACGAAATCCGAACTGAGTAGGTTGAAAATAAGAATTTTTATTTAAAAAATCCACCATTCCTACGTAAATCAGTTTTTTAAACAGACGCGATATTATTCGGAGCATTGATATCGGTCTGTAATTATTCATATCATTCTTATCACCACTCTTAAACAGGGGTACCACATGAGCACTTTTCAAAAAATCCGGGTAAACTCCACTCTTAAAACATGAATTAATCAAATACAACAGATGACCTGAAATAATAGAGAAAACTGAACGAAGAATTCTAACACTGAAAAAATCCGACCCAGCTGCCGAATTCATCATTGACTTAACCGTCGTTTCAAGCTCTGCAAGAGTCACTGGTCTTAAAAATATAGAGACTTCAGCTGCCTCATCGAGAAAATCATTATAAGAGCCATCACTGGGTGACTGCACAACACTATCAGATACACTCTTACCAATATCTGTAAAATGTGCACACATTTTATTAGCAACTTGATTATCCGAGTGAGCATCTGGAATGTCAGGAATAGTTGGGGCAGCATGAGGGTTCACTACCAACTTAATGATTCTCTACGTTTTCGCAGGGTTGCCCTCTACTTCTTTAAATTTATTTTCAAAGTAGAGCTTTTTAGCCTGTCTTAAAAGGGTGTTAAGATTTCTATTATAACTTTTATAAATATCTTTGTCTGATTGAGATCCAGTTTTAGCAGACTTTTCATAGAGCTCTTATCTTTTATCCGTCGATTTAAGTAGTGCTTTCGATATCCATGGTTTCTTTGCAACATCATAACGTGTACGCTTTTGTTTGAACTCTAGACTTTCAAATAATATCTGAATCACTTTTTCATACCATTTACCAAATTTATCATTAACACAATCAGTACCATCAAGGCATTCAAATGACTCATTCGTAAGTTTAGTCCTATATTTATATATAGCTTTCTTATCAATTATAGGATGTTTAACTCTAGTCATACCATCTCCTTGACGACAACAACTAATGGCTGCACGGATCACAATAGCACAGTGATCAGAAACGTCGTTCACTATCACTCGCGACAAGTCGCAAGTAACATTCAAAAACAGATTATCAATCAGAGATGGAGAAGCTCCAGATAATTCTAGTTGGAATATTAACAGAAGGGGAAAGACCATAACTATACATAAGATTCAAAAAACTTCTTGCCTTCGAATTCACATCTTGCACATTATTCAAATCAATATTAAAATCACTACTTATAAAGCAAGGCACTCGCGAATCCGGTATTTTATCCAACATATTATCCATCAGGTTCAAAAACTCATCCATATTTCCTGAAGGGGGCCTATAAACAACAACAATAAATAGCTTCCGCCCAGACAATGAAACCTCTAACACCATTGACTCCAAAATCATTTCTCGATATACAGCAATATCCGGCCTTGGCTTAACATTATATCCATTTTTCACATAAATTGCAAGGCCACCATGCTGTCTTTCCACTTGATTCCGAAGAAACAACCTATAACCTGGTATATCCAATAATGAAGAATTATGGTCTTTCAGTCAAGTTTCTGTCAAAGCCATTACATCAGGTTCCAGCCTAGATGAAACTTTATTAATATAATTAAACGCACTATTTAAACCACGACAATTCATACCATACATTTTCAGCTCCTGCCTAACTCTCCATTCATTCAATTACTTCAGGCGCACATATTTTGAATCAGCACACTCGACATCCATTCCACACTCAATCTGGTCTTTATTCATGATACCCTCACTCTTCTGCGAAAAATCAACACGACGACGCTCAAGTTCCCCCAATCTATTCAAATTTATCTCAACCATTATCAAACATCAAAGACGGGCAAGAGAACGAAGCGAGAGAAACTAAACCATTTAACTTACCCCAAATTTTCATTCTACCATCAAGGCCCGAGGAAATAATGGGGCCATAACCAGGCACCAACAACACAAATAACTGAAACAAACAAAAAACAAAATTAAATAAAACAAAAACTAATAAACGGTAATAGCCTTATAAAAGGCCACATGTAAATCACTCAAAACTCATATAACTAAGGGCTACTAGCCAAATATACATAACTCCATCATACACAGAAAAATAAATATAACATTACTTAACAAAACATCTCTCTTTTTACCATACATAACTCTTCCAAAAAAAAGATCCATCTTACATAAATAAATATACAAAAAAAAAGATATAAAGAGAGAAAAAAAACAACATTAACAATCAGATTTCATAGCTTCATACCATCCCATTTTTTTTAACTTCCCCGTTTTCACGAATACACAATACCGGAGGAACCACCGGAGGCACCCAACATTGGATCCCCTTCCTTGCAAAATCTTTCTTTTCTCAAGCAGTTCCCTCTTAATCAATTTAACTTCCTTGCTTACGTCATCACTCACAAAAACGGGTTTGCTAAAACCTAAGTCTTTTCCTTTCAATTTCTTCGCATTACTTATAATAGCAAATCGGCCTTGATATTCCGCAGTTTTAATCTTCTCGAAATTGTCCGTAACTTGAACAACAGAAAAAGATGGAATATCTGAAGCAGGAATCTCGATCCCGTTAACTAGAACACGTTTGACAGTGTTTTCAGCATCTGCACTCGGCCCATTCTTAACATTCCAAAACAGAACGTTATTATTCTTGTCCGTATTTTGGGCCAACATTGACTGGTTCTTTAACAGGGCAACTTGAGTACAAAGTTCATTTATTATGATCTCTTGCGCATGCGTCTTATCAGTCAGTGTACCCACTTCATCATTAGTTTTGCTTGCATTAGCTTCAATAATCGCACACCGCTAACCAAGGTGATCGATTGATTTTTTTATAATCTCCATATCAGATTCTATGGTTTTCAGTGAGCACTTAATATCTGTAACATCTTTATGTAATGTTTGTAACATTTCTAAAATCATGGAAATGCTACCAGCATTTGTCTTCGCATTCTCGCACAAGACTAACATCAAAAGTTGAGTCCATTCCTGAGACTTCGTCACGAGGCCTTTTCTGGCCTGTCTTTACTGTAGTAGATTTGTTAATTTCTCCAGCTTCTTTGGATTGGGATACATCTTGATCATCCTGTTTCAACTTCTTGTTGTCATTATTTCCTTTATTCTTCTTCTTATTCCCCATTCTTGGCTAATAATAATAAAAAAATAAAAAATCTGGCGCCTACCTCAATCGGAACCTTTTTTTACCCACGCGATTCTAGCGTGCTGTACATCAGCCGTTAAAAGGCATGGCAAACACCATTCATCCAAGATCAGCTACGGTCCTCAAAAAATCCACACTTTTACTCCTATATCAACCAGCTACGAAATCATCTGCATGACATCATCTATTCTACAATGCAATTTGGCCAGCACTAGCCCCTACACAAATGTTAACACAATGAATGCATGATCGCAGTTTTTATGCTTACACCTGAACTGTCCTCTGTAATTTATTCTAAGTTTAATCCGGCTTACAAACAAAACAGATGTTTGCAGGTCAGATGCCAAAGAAGAACTGAAAGCTGTTACTTCTACTGCTACTATTCCAACAATTTTTAACTTGATCAAACACAGCATTTTGAACTAAATCAAAACACACTAGATGGATGCAGGTTATCAAAAA
Source organism: Artemia sp. Qi Xiang Cuo (assembly GCF_049724085.1). Classification (NCBI taxonomy): domain Eukaryota; kingdom Metazoa; phylum Arthropoda; class Branchiopoda; order Anostraca; family Artemiidae; genus Artemia; species Artemia sp. Qi Xiang Cuo. The sequence continues at coordinate 4,859,989 of NC_142803.1, forward strand.
GTAGCAGCAGCAATGTCCCAAAAAGTGCTTAGGGTATTAAGTTGAAACTTCCAGCATGTGTTTTTTTTTTTTGGGGGGGGGCAACAAAAATTTCTGTGTGCATACATCTATACTTGCTATTACTACTATTACAGCTATTGTTACTTTTGAAGCTAAAGGTTTTAAGGGGAAACTTTTAGGGAATGTCTAGGGGATAATGAACTAAATGAAAGTACACTAAATGCATATAGATTGTCAAAACCATTTATCAGGAATATCTCAGCAACGGCTTTGGCCAGTAAGCGGACACTTTTAGGTTATGTTGAGTGGAAATTTTCACTGATCAAAAGGCACTAAGTGCATACTTATTGCTACTACCACTGTCACTATGATTTCCGCTACTGCTGAGGCTAATGGTATTAAGGTGAAACATTCAGAGAATATTTATGGTCAGTTTCAACCATATCAAAATCCCCTCTGTGCACGCGCGCTGTCAAAAGAGCATAAAAGCAACATCTTAGGAACAGCCTAGAGTATTGGAAGGAAACTTTCAGGGCCAATTCAGAGGATTGTTGAGCAAAAGCAGCAGAAGGCACTATGTGCTTGTTGAACAAACCAAAAGGCACAATATGCATATTACTACTACTACAATGTAGACATCTGAAACACACACATCTTTTTAGCTGCTGTTCGAACCGCTGTTACTTCAGTTACTATTGTTAGTACTGCAATTACGACTGCTACTACTAGTGCTACTACTGAAGCTAAGTGTATTAAGGTAAAAATTTAAGTGACTGTTGAGTGGGGTGTTGTACTAAAACGAAATACGCTATGTTGACGCAGGTCTTAAAAATACACAGCAGCTATATCTCTGGAATAGTCTTTGGTTTTCAGTTGAATTGTGCTGATGGGGGATATTGAACTAACCAAAGGGTACTCTGCGCCTACTACTACTAATACTACTATTGCGCCTAAGGGCAATCAGGAAAAATTTTCAGGAAATGTAAAGGGGAATATTGAATTAAATTGAAACACCTAATGTGTATAGAGGCTGTGGAAAGGCCATATCAGAAATATCTCAGAAACAGCTTAGAGTATTAGGTTGTAATTTTTAGGGTATATTTTAGGGTTATTAAAACTATGTAAATGTGCTAGTACTACTGCTACTGCTATTACTTCTACTATTACTAAGACTAATGGTAGTTGAAGTGGAACCTCGAAGGAATATTGAAAGGGCTTTTTAGACCAAATTAAAGCACAATATAAACGTACGAGTTATCTAAAAGATGTATCAGCAATATTTCATATGTGGCTTGATGTATTAAGTGGAAACTATCAGGACATGAACTGTTTTTTTTTTTTTTAACTAGACCAAAAAGGCACAACGTGAATATTATTACTGCTAATGCTTCTACCGCTCTTACTACTACGACTGCTTCCAATACTCCTACCATTAGTTCTGCTACTACAACTAGTACTATTGCTAATACTAAGGGTACCAAGTTTAAAGTTTCAGGAAAACTAGAGTATGGTATTGAATTAAATCAAAACACACTATTTGCATGCAGATTGTCAAAATGGCACATCAGCAATATTAAGGAAATGCACAAACTATTATTTCCAAGTTCTTCGGGTATTGTAAGTGGTATATGGAACTGAACCAAAACAGACTATGTGCATATAGATTAACAAAGAGTGCATTAGTATTAAGTAAAAATTTAAAAATCAATAATTCGTTTTTCGCCCCTTACTGCGCCTATTGGGGGAGGGATAACTCAAAATAGTAAATAGACGTTCATTTAAGGTTCGAAATAGTTAGTATATTGTTTTTCCCTTGCAGTTTTAATGTTGCTACGTTAGATGACAATTTAATTTTACTTTCTAACTGAAATTTAACTCTATCAAACCTTTATTTTTTTATTTGGTTTATATTGTTTGTTTTTTTTACATACACAATTAATTGAAAGGCATTGAAACAACAATAAGTTTCGAATTATTTGAGGAAATTCAGAGCCTTTCTGAAGAAATATTTAAGTAATATCAAAATTTTGCCACTGTGAATGAATGGATTTGAACCTGTTAAATCAAATGATGTATGTATCATTTGATTTTGGTGTATATTACAGTAATAGGCATGTCGGAAAACTGTTCGTTTCAGAGGGAAGTTGTACAATAAACGGCTTTATTTCTTTAGCGTTTTTTATCAAAACGTGCATTTTAGCTTCTAAAGGGGTTAAGAGGGGGATTAGTCAAGACATGAGAATGTAAACCTACTTTTAAGGCTTTTGAACCATGTTTATAGGTACAACAAAGAGACATTCCTGACGCACAGGATAAACTAGGATTTTCTCAGATTTTTAATTGCAGCGGCTTAACACCTTCAGTGATAATGGTAATTCCAATGAAGATCTTTCCATTACTATTTGCCGATTTGTAGGGGTTTTAAGCTGTTTTTTTTTTTTTCAATTCGCAAAAACTAAGTTTTTACAATCAGTATAATTCGAAATAATAGTCCCCACTTCGGCATATCAGCATAGTCACCTGAGAGGTGAGGCACCAGTCAGGGTGAAAGGTCTGATATTTTGGGTTGGTAAGGTTTTTTTCACGACTAGTCTTAGGCATTCTGCTGCTATGGGCTGGAGTTTTTCTGTCCTGGGTAGCGGTTATATCTTCAACATTAATGAAGAAACATTTTGACACAACTTATAATAATTGGTTATTATCTTCCCAACATTCTTTGGGTTGTTAAATTATCCCTTTTTCAGTCAATTTAATCTCTGTTTTTGACAAGGTCTCTAGATGCCGATAGAATCAATTCAATTTTAGTTATCCATTAAGTACCATATAAAAATATTGTGGAATTCTATATGTTTTATAAGTAACAGCCTTGTATTGCTGTGAGTGTTTTATATGACTTTTCCTCAATTTTTGTAGAAGATGGAGATACATCCTCAAATGATATTAAAGATATTTTCGGAAGTACACATCCTATTTTATTTATGGAACTTGAAGCCAATCCGTTTGCAGTTTCTCCTGAAACTTCTGAAAATTGCCTACTTGATGCTAACCATCTTAAACTGGAGGCAAACATTGACATAGACAAAGGTATGCTTCAGATATCCTGAACTTTATCTGTTTTTTTTTTGTGTCTTCAAAATAAAAGGTGTATCTTAAACTTCATTTGAAATTGTGGTAGAGTGTAAAACATATGTGTTTGTTGAACCTGAGTGTACTTGTTACAGTTGAAATCAAACGTTTAGTAAAAAAAATTTCCGGATGATTTTATTTATTAGAGGACAAAAAATTTATATCCCAATTAAAACCTAATAAACAGGAAAAACTTTATTTTATTTGAAACTTTTTTTTCTAGCTTTTGTATCTCACTTGAACTGATATAATTTTAAAACTAAGATATGGTTTCTTTTGTTTCTTATGTGAGGATTTAGACATATTAAAATAAAATAATATACTTATTCTGGGATATGTGCCTTAATAATATGCCAATATACCACTCCGTAGTCAAATAATTATTTCTAAAATGCTTTAGTTTCATTTGATTTTAATGCAACACTGCCGCCGAAGAAGTGAATAATTAAATGAGGTTTAATCAGGCTCTTTGGTGCAAATGTGATTTTAAAATCAAAGAAAGATTGCTTTTCCATAAATCTTGCCATTTCTAAAACTGAAAGTGTAACATGGGCATTATGTGCCCAGAATATTTGATAGTTTACCTTCGGTTTGAATTACCAGTGGCTCACATTTGGCTTGACACTATTCCGTGAATTTTTTTGATTCTTTTAAAAGTCTTCTTGGTCACATGCAACCGTTCGATTTAAAAGACACAAATGATAATTGCTTAATTTCATGGTTGCTTTATTTCTTGATTTCAGGGTTGTTATAATTGTTGTCAACTGCATGATGGAAATTTTAGATTTGTTATGTTGTAGGTGGATGAAATTCTTTGAGACTCGATTCTTTTTTTTTAATTCACGCAATTAGTATATTTTATGTTACTATCTTCTTGATCACCAGAAACGCCTTTATATGTTACAAATAAATATGATCACACGTTTATTGTCATAAAAAGAGAGAGGAAGTCAATTCAGGACACCTAATTTCTATTCTAGAACTAGGCTATTTGAAAAATGTTAAATAAATTGTTTTTGAAAGATTTACCTAAAAAGAATTAAAATTGCATATAACTCTAAAACAAAATGATTGAACATATATTTAGTAATGGGATGGCAAACTAAAATTCATTTAATTCAAAAACAAGACATAGCTCTCGTGGGCAAAGCCCAAATATGATGTCTCTTAGTCATAAATAGCAAAATAAAGTTGTCTGATAAAACTTCGTCAGGATAAATAAACTAAAGGATAAAACACTTGAGATTGAGAATAAAATTGTCTGATAAAACTTCGTCAGGACAAAATAAACTAAAGAATAAAAACACTAGAGATCATTGTAATATTTCACAAAGCTTGGCACAAAGCTTTTACTGTAGCGCATGGTGTTACAGTAGACTGGCGTTAGTTTTGGAATCTTCTCAGCCACTTCCCTGGGGGAACGAGATCTTATAGTGACAAAAGGTGGGGGAAGGAATGACCGGTAGATGGGATGTTGGAGGAGGGAGGAGCCAAATCTTTGGCATAATTTTTCTCGGCGGGAAGAAAGGGATTCAGGTTTAAATTCTTTGAGGTAAAAGGATTAAGGTAGAAGGGAACCGCCATAAATAATTTGCAGTGATCTCTTCTGAACTCGTTCCATTCTATCAGTTTCATCCTGGGTAAGGGCAAAGCGCCAAACCGGACAAGTATATTCAACTAAGGGGCGGATGAACGTGCAAAATATTAGTTTCAGCTTGTCCTTAGGAACTCGAAAATTTTCAGTGTTTTTAGCATTTGGATTGAGCCGTTAGCTTTTTTACAAATGTCTTTGTATTCTCCCGCCATGAGAGGTCAGAAGAAATCACCACATCAAGTAAAGTTATTTTATGACTTATTGGCTGGGAAACGATAGGAGGTTCGAAAGACGGTTGAGTTTTCCGAAGAAAAGAAAATGTCGTGACCGAGCATTTGTCTTTATTCACGACCATGTTTAGTTGGGTGTGCGTGTACCTGAACCCCCCGTGTAACTGAACCCAAAGCAACTGAACCCCTGTCACTGAACCACCGTGGAACTGAACCCCCGTATAACCGAACCCCCGTGTAACTGAACCCTCGTGTAACTGAACCACCGGGCAACTGAACCCCATGTAACTAAACCCTCGTGTAACTAAGCCCCCGTGCAACTTAACCCCATTTAACTGAACCCCAGTGTAACTAAACCCCCATGTAACTGAACCACCGTGTAACTGAACCCTCGTGTAACTGAACCACCGTGCAACTGAACCCTCGTGTAACTGAACCACCGTGCAACTGAACCCTTGTGCAACTCAACCACTGTACTTACATTGGGTAAAACGCAATAGAGTTATGAACCGTAGCTCTCTAACTACGGTATAGTGATTTAACCTTTAAACTGTTTTAAATAAAATAGCCGTCCCAACATTTAGTTAGGATGTATTTGGGGGAAAAATAGGGTGGGGTGGAAGCCCTCCGATCATTTTAACTCTGAAAAAGTACAATGAAAAATTTCATTTCCAATCGAATGCCCCCCCCCCCCCCCAAAGTTCATTCACATTTTGTTCTACAAAAACCGTATGTGTTAGCAATGAGCAACTAGCTTAGCTTACAGCCCTTGCTCCAAATGCTGCTGGTGGGGTTGTATAACCCAAAAGGCTTGTTTATTTGATCTTCAGAATATTTTGAAAAAGATTTTTTTTTTTTTTTTTAGGGTATGTATTTGGGGGGGGGGGGGGTGTCGGTTAAGAGGAAAAGGCTGATTGTCCTGTGATTACCTTTGATTCTTCGAAATTTAACTTGAACTTTAAATTTCCAATCGAAAGAGCCACCTTCAAAGTTTTTACGATCATCCCTTCTAGAAAAACCTTAAATTTTAACAATTGGTAACTTGCAATAACATACATATTGCTGATACAGGAGTATCAGCAATTTTTTTTGGAACAGCTTAGCGTATCAAGATGAAACTTCTGGGGCATCTACCTGCTACTACTGCTATTAATACTGCTACTACTACTACTAATTCAACACTATTATTACTTCTACTGCTCCTACTACGACCTCTGCTACTATTTAACTAGCACTATTAAGGCTACACATATCAAGTTGAAAATTTCACTGAATGAGGTATTTGAGGTGGAACTTGAACTAAATCAAAAGACATTATGTGCATGCAGATTTTCAAAATGGCATATCTCAAAAAGGGATTTGTGTATTAAGCTGGAACTTTCAGAGAGTGCTTAAAGAGAAAGTCAATTCACCAAAAGGAAATATGTGCACGCTCAGGCCTCGATTTACCACTAGGTCCCTAGCCCCGGACCTAGAAGCGCATAACGCTAGCGGGAGCAATAAACTATCACTGAGTAATTTTTTCCTGACAAAAACTGGACTGATGTGATTTATCGTCGCCAGGTTCACGCTGCCTATTCACAGAAAGGCGACTTTAAAACAACACAGGAATTCCATGGTCACTTATAAACTGACAGATGGCTCCCAAGAATGGTAGCTGAGATTTCGGCATTACCCCTCTCTTTCATCACTTTTGGCTCATCAGTTGTGTTCTGTCAACACACAGTTATATGGTTAAACACAGTTACAGTTACCTGGGGGGACAGTTACACGGGGGCTTAGTTAAAGGGGGTTGAGCTTCAAGAGGGTTCAGTTAAAGGGAGTTCAGATGCCGGAGGGTTCAGTAGCACGAGGGTTCAGTTGCACGGGGCTTCAGTTAAATGGGTTTGAGTTGCACGAGGGTTCAGTTAAGGGGGATTCAGTTGCATGAGGATTCAGTAGCACGAGGGTTCAGTTGCACGGGGGTTCAGCTGCACGGGGGTTCAATTGCACGGTGGTTCAGTTACATGGGTTCAGTTACACGGGGGCTCAGTTACAATGGAACTGTTTAGTTCAGCTGCTTCTAAGTTAACTTGGTCGATGAAACCAACAGCATTGCTCTTCGAATCCTCAGATACGACTTTTGTTAAGGACAAGTCGTTAACGTATTTCCATCTGTCCTCCAGCCCAGCAGCAATTTCATTTGTCATGAGGAGGAAGCCCAGCGGCCCGTTCACAGTTCCTTGTGGAATTCCACAATTACTGGCAGAGAAGTGGAAAATTTTTCTCATTGTTCCAAAGAATCACCATTTATAACAATTGTAAATTTTCATTATTGGATCTTCCACTAGGTACAGTTTTATAGTTACAAAGCTGTTCCAAAAGCTTTTGAAAAATAGGCTGATAGATTTTCTTACACATAGTTAGTTCTTTGTTATAAATGTCGGAATTGAAATACATATTATGATGTAAGTGATTTTTAATATAACGTGGTTTATTGCTCTAACATGTATAAAAACTTTTATAATGGTGCATGACGTCATTAGAGCACAAATGAAAACATAGCGTCATTTAAATGAAGTATGTTTCCAAAATTGAAAGTCTCAGGGTGTTGCAAACATGAAGCTGTTTTCATGAAAAAAATTAAATATATACAATTATTGCTCGTTGAAAGAGGGTAGATTATTCTATTAAAAAAAATGTGCTAATTGATAAAATTCGGGATTTAATGTAATACTTGGATAACATACAGCAGTAATGTTTTTTTTTAAACAAACCACGTTTAAGTAAATTTATGTAATTAATTTATTAATTAAGTAATTAATTAATTAATTAATTATGTAAATTTATTTATGTAATTGTATAAATTTCAAGCTGAAGAATTTAAAATTAAAAGGAATTAAAAATCCATAGTGTAATAAAATTAACTCCTCACATTGGCTTTTGTAAATTGATTATCGGGATAAGAGTTATTAATATTAAATTTATGGTAAATGTGTAAGTTTTTGAATGCTAAAACTAGAGTTGTGGAACAAATAAAATATCGGATAAAAATATTTGACTTAATGATTTATTTTAATGTGAATTTTATTTTAGTTCTCCCTGCTGCAACTTTCTATGATAATGATGTCAACCAACAAGCATCTGGATTACCCAGCATATTTGGACTCGAACCTTTTCAATGTGATGCATGCGGGAAAACATTCTGTCAAAAAGCCCACCTATCTCGTCATCAGAGAACTCATACCGGAGAAAGACCTTTCGAATGTGATTTATGTGGGAAAACATTCTGTCAAAAAGCCCACCTATCTCGTCATCAGAAAACTCATACCGGAGAAAAACCTTTCAAATGCGATATATGTAATAAAGACTTTGCTTCAAGTTCCAGTTTATGCTATCATAAAAAAACTCATACTGGAGAAAAACCTTTCGAATGTGATGTGTGTAAGAGAACATTCCTCCGAAAAGACCATCTATCTGGTCATCAAAGAACTCATACCGGAGAAAAACCTTTCAATTGCAAAATTTGTAATAAAAGCTTTACTTCAAGTTCCAGCTTATCTGATCATCAAAAAACTCACACTGGAGTAAAACCTTTCGAATGTGATGTGTGTGAGAAAACATTTCTCCGAAGAAACCACCTATCTTATCATCAAAGAACTCATACCGGAGAAAAACCTTTCAAATGTGAAATATGTGATAAACGTTTTACTTCAAATTCCACTTTATCTAATCATAAAAAAACTCATACTGGAGAAAAACCTTTTGAATGTAATGCATGCGGGAAAACATTCTGTCTAAAAGCCCATCTATCTGGTCATCAGAGAACTCATACCGGAGGAAAACCTTTCAAATGCAATATATGTACTAAATGCTTTACTTCAAGTTCCACTTTATTTTATCATAAAAAAACTCAATGTGGAGAAAAACCTTTTGAATGTGATGTGTGTGAGAAAACGTTCTCCCGAAAAGACCACCTATCTAGTCATCAAAGAACTCATACCGGAGAAAAACCTTTCAAATGTGAAATATGTAAGAAGTGTTTTACTATATATGCCAATTTATCTTATCATATAAGAACTCATACTGGCGAAAAACCTTTCAAATGCGATATATGTAAGAAACGCTTTATTTCAAGTTCCAGTTTTTCTTATCATAAAAAAACTCATATTGAAGGAAAACATTTCGCATGTGATACATGTAAGAAATTGTTTTCTTCAAGTTCTGTTTTATCGTATCATAAAAAAAATTGTACTATAGAAAAGCCTTTCTGATGTGACATATGTGGGAAAACAATCCCCTGAAATACTCACCTGTCTCATCATTAAAGAACTCATGCTAGCGTAAATCTTATCTAATTTGATTTGTGTAAGAGACCTTTCATTTCAAGTATTAGTTTATATACACTACCCTTTAGATCACACCGCAATTTAGATCACAAGATGTCTATATATTTATATGTGTTTTTGTCTCTCTCCCTCTCTTTGCCTGTGTCTCTGGCCAGGTGTTTGCTTGTCCCAATGCCTGTCTTTTTCGGTTTTATGTCTGAATTTATATATTTTTATGTGTTTCTGTCTCTCTCACTGTCTTCGCGTTTGTGTCTGAGCGGATGTTCGCTTGCCCCAGTGTCTGGCTCTCGGTTTGTATGTCTAAATCTATGTATTTATATGTGTATTTTGTCTCTCTCTTTCTCTTTGCTTGTGTGTCTGGGCGGGTGTTTGCTTTCCCCAGTGCCTGTCTTTGTCAGTTTTTATGTCTGAATCTAGGTATTTCTATGTATATTTATTGTCTCTCACTCTCTTTGCCCGTATGTCTGGGCGGGTGTTTACTTCTCCCAGTGCCTGTCTTTGTCGGTTTGTATGTCTGAATCCATGCATTTGTATGTGTTTCTTCTCTCTCACTCTTTTTGGCTATGTGTCTGGGCAGGTATTTGCTAGTCCCAGTGCCTGTCTTTGTCGGTTTATATGTCTGAATCTATATATTTGTGTGAGTTTTGTCTCTCTTACTCTCTTTGCCTATGTTTCTAGGTGGGTGTTTGCTTGTCCCAGTGCCTTTCTTTCTTGGTTTGTTCGTCTGAATCTATATATTTGTATGTGTTTTGTCTCTCTCACTCTCTTTGCCTATGTGTATATGCGTGTGTTTGCTTGTCCCAGTGCCTGTTTTTGTTGGTTTGTATGTCTAAATCTATATATTTATATGTGGTTTTGTCGCTCTCACTCTCTTTGTCTGTGTCTGTGGGAGGGTGATGGCTTGTCCAACTGCCAGTCTTTGTCAGTTTGTATGTCTAAATATATATATATATATATATATATATATATATATATATATATATATATATATATATATATATATATATATATATATATATATATATATATATATATATATATATATATATATATGTCTCTTTGCCTATGTTTCTGGGCGGGTGTTTTTATCCCAGTGCCTGTCTTTGTTGGTTTGTACGTCTGAATCTATTAGTTTGTATTTGTTTTTTTCTCTCTCACTCTCTTTGCCTGTATGTCTGGGCGGTTGTTTCTCTGTCCCCGTGTTTGTCTTTGTCGGTTTCCATGTCTGAATCTATATTTGTATGTGTATTTGTCTCTCTCACTTTCTTTGCTTATGTTTCTGGGTGGGTGTTTGCTTGTCCCACTGCCTCTCTTTGTCGGTTTTCATGTCTGAATCTATGTATTTGTATATGTTTTTGCCTCTCCCAATCTTTTTGCCTGTGTGTCTGGGTGGCTGTTAGCTATTCCCAGTGCCTGTCTTTCTCGGTTTGTATGTTTGAATCTATGTATTCGTGTGTTTTTTTGTCTCTCTCTTTCTCTTTGCCTGTAAGTCTGGGCGGGTGTTGCTTGTCCTAATGCCTGTCTTTGTCGGTTTGTATGTCTGAATCTATGTATTTGTATTTGTTTTTTGTCTCTCTCACTCTCTCTGCCTTTGTGTCTGAGAGGGTGTTTACTTCTCCAAGTGCCTGTCTTTGTCTGTTTGTATGTCTGAATCTGTGTATTTGATTGTGTTTTTGTCTCTCTCTTTTTCTGTGTGTCTGGGTAGATGTTTGCTTGTCCCAGTGCCTGTCTTTGTTGGTTTGTATTTCTGTATCTATGTATTTATATGTGTCTTTGTCTCTCTCTCACTCTTTGCCTATGTGTCTGAGTAGGTGTTTGCTTGGCCCAGTGCCTGTCTTTGTCGGTTTGTATGTCTGAATCTATATATTTGTATGTGCTTTGTCTCTCTGTCTGGGCGGGTTTTTGCTTGTCCCAATGCCTGTGTTTGTCTGTGTGTATGTCTGAATCTATGTATTTGTTTTGTCTCTTTCACTCTCGTTGCTTGTGCGTCTGGGCGGGTTTTTGCTTGTCCCACTGCCCGTGTTTGTCTGTGTGTATGTCTGAATCCATATATTTGTATGTGCTTTGCCTTTATCACTTTCTTTGCCTATGTATCTTGGCGGGACTTTGCTTCTCTCAGTGCCTGTCTTTGTTGGTTTGTACTTCTGAAACTGTATATTTGCATGTGTTTTTGTTTCTTTCATTCTCTTTACCTGTGTTTCTGGGCGAGTGTTTGCTTGTCCCAGTGCCTGTCTTTGTCGGTTTGTATGTCTGAATCTGTATAATTTTTATGTGTTTTTGTCTCTCTCTTTCTCGTTGCTTGTGTGTCTGGGCGGGTGTATGTATGTCTGAATCTATATATTTGTATGTTTTTTGTCTTTCTCACTCTCTTTGCCAATGTGTCTGGGCGGGTGTTGGCTTGTCCCAGTGCCTGTTTTTGTCGGTTTGTATGTCTGAATCTATGTATTTGTATGTGTTTTTGACTCTCACTCTCTTTGCTTGTGTATCTGGGTGGGTGTTTGCTTGTCCCAGTGCCTGTCCATCTCGGTTTGTATGTGTGAATCTAGGTATTTTTATGTGTTTTTGTCTCTATCACTCTGATTGTCTTTGTATCTGGGTTGGTATTTGCTCTTCCCACTGCCTGTCCTTGTCTGTTTATATGTCTGAATCTTTGTATTTGTATGTGTATTTATCTCTCTCATTCTCTTTGCTTGTGTGTATGGGTTGGTGTTTGCTTGTCCCAGTTCCTGTCTTTTTCGGTTTTCATGTCTTAATCTATATATTTGCATGGGTTTTTGTCTCTCTCACTCTCTTTGCCTGTATGTCTGGGCGGGTGTTTGTCTGTCCTCGTGTTTGTCTTTGTCGGTTTCCATGTCTGAATCTATATTTTCATATGTGTTTTTGTCTCTCTCACTCTCTTTACCTGTGTGTCTGAATGAGTGTTGGCATATCTCACTGCCTCTATTTGTCGGTTTTCATGTCTGAATATATATAGTTGTATATGTTTCTGTTTCTCTCAATCTTTTTGCCTGTGTGTCTGGTTGGATGTTAGCTATTCCCAGTGCCTGTCTTTCTCGGTTTGTATGTTTGAATCTATGTATTCGTGTGTTTTTTTGTCTCTCTCTTTCTCTTTGCCTGTAAGTCTGGGCGGGTGTTGCTTGTCCTAATGCCTGTCTTTGTCGGTTTGTATGTCTGAATCTATGTATTTGTATTTGTTTTTTGTCTCTCTCACTCTCTTTGCTTGTGTGTCTGTGTGGGTGTTTACTTGTCCCAGTGCATGTCTTTGTCGGTTTGTATGTCTGAATCTGTGTATTTGATTGTGTTTTTGTCTCTCTCTTTTTCTGTGTGTCTGGGTAGATGTTTGCTTGTCCCAGTGCCTGTCTTTGTTGGTTTGTATTTCTGTATCTATGTATTTATATGTGTCTTTGTCTCTCTCTCACTCTTTTCCTGTGTTTCTGAGTAGGTGCTTGCTTGCCCCAGTGCCTGTCTTTGTCGGTTTGTATGTCTGAATCTATATATTTGTATGTGCTTTGTCTCTCTGTCTGGGCGGGTGTTGCTTGTCCTAGTGCCTGTCTTTGTCCGTTTGTATGTCTGAATCTATGTATTTGTTTTGTCTCTTTCACTCTCGTTGCTTGTGCGTCTGGGCGGGTTTTTGCTTGTCCCACTGCCTGTGTTTGTCTGTGTGTATGTCTGAATCTATATATTTGCATGTGCTTTGCCTTTATCACTTTCTTTGCCTATGTATCTTGGCGGGACTTTGCTTCTCTCAGTGCCTGTCTTTGTTGGTTTGTACTTCTGAAACTGTATATTTGCATGTGTTTTTATTTCTTTCATTCTCTTTACCTGTGTTTCTGGGCGAGTGTTTGCTTGTCCCCAGTGCCTGTCTTTGTCGGCTTGTATGTCTGAATCTGTATAATTTTTATGTGTTTTTGTCTCTCTCTTTCTCGTTGCTTGTGTGTCTGGGCGGGTGTATGTATGTCTGAATCTATATATTTGTATGTTTTTTGTCTCTCACTCTCTTTGCCAATGTGTCTGGGTGGGTGTTTGCTTGTCCCACTTCCTGTTTTGTCGGTTTGTATGTCTGAATCTAAGTGTTTGTATGCGTTTTTGACTCTCACTCTCTTTGCTTGTGTATCTGGGTGGGTGTTTGCTTGTCCCAGTGCCTGTCCATCTCGGTTTGTATGTGTGAATCTAGGTATTTTTATGTGTTTTTGTCTCTATCACTCTGATTGTCTTTGTATCTGGGTTGGTATTTGCTCTTCCCACTGCCTGTCCTTGTCTGTTTATATGTCTGAATCTTTGTATTTGTATGTGTATTTATCTCTCTCATTCTCTTTGCTTGTGTGTATGGGTTGGTGTTTGCTTGTCCCAGTTCCTGTCTTTTTCGGTTTTCATGTCTTAATCTATATATTTGCATGGGTTTTTGTCTCTCTCACTCTGCTTGCTCGTATGTTTAGGCGGCTGTTTGCTTTTCCACGTGCCTGTCTTTGTCGGTTTGCATGTCTGAATCTATATATTTATCTATGTTTTCGTCTCTCTCACTCTCTTCTGCCTGTGTGTTTAGGTGGGTGTTTGCTTGTCCCACTGCCTTTCTTTGTCGGATTGTATGTCTGAATATATTTTTGTCTCTCTCACTTTCTCTGCCTGTTTGTCTCGGCGGTTGTTTGCTTGTCCCAGTCGGTTTGTATGTCTGATTATATGTATTTTTATATGTTTCAGTCCCTCTCACTTTCTGTCACTTGGCTGGTGTGTCTGGGTGGGTGTTTGCTTGTCCCACTTCTGTCTTCTTTTTCTTTGAATATTCTCGTCAATGAGCCCCTAGATGCATATCATATATATTTGGTAAAATGTGCATATTTACATATTAAAAAACAATATTAAAATGTCACTATTACTCATCCATAAATTAGGATTCCATAATATTGCTTCAGCTTTAGCACAGTTTTTATTTTATCGAATACATTTAGCACTCTTAGATATTTGTTCAGGTATCCCCTGTGCAAAATATCTTACCTCATTTTCAGGCTGATTATATGTGCCTTCAAATCGAGGACAGCTAAATTATTCTAAATTAAGAAGTGGAATATTAGGTTAACACTTTTCAGTTATAAAAATACGTAGAAAAATTACAAATTCCGAATAATACCTTAACCCCCAAAAGCTACATATTTCCTTCAATCATTCCTGAACAGTTATCAGTCCCATACCGCTTTCATTTTATGGCTTAATCACTTGTTCGTAAAACCCATTTTGGTTCACCTGATGTAATGTAGGTCCCCATAATCTTCTATCGTAATCATACATATTGTATTTCATGCCCCAATGGTAACAGTCAATTTATTTACAAAATTCATCTAGCAGCATGAACGCAGCTTCAAAAATAATGCCACAAGATGAATATTTTAGTCCAATAAATTTTGTATTAAATACACCAATCATATTGTAGTCTTTTTTTTTTACTTGATCCTAAGGATCATGAATTCAAAGACACTTGAGAACTAACGATATTACAGTGACGTGTTAAAATATTTTATCTAAATTCCCAAGGCTAGAGAAATCTATTGTGCGATTTACTTGACAGCCAATCAGAAGCAAAAACAAGGTTTTTTCAAGCACATTGACAGCAATAGAAGATTTTAGTAAGCATAGATACTGAAACATAAATTATTAGACTTATGAGTCTGTTAGTAGTATCTATGTATCTGAAAATTCCTTTTTTTACGTCTCTGACTTTTTAATAGACATTCTAAACGTTTGACGTGCTAGGTTACCCGAAAAATAGTGATCACATAACAAAGTAATGCATAAAATATTTTAATGAAATAACGAAATGTAGAATGTTAAAATAAAAAAATGTGTTAGATATATTATTATATATTATTAATATCATTGAACAACTTTGTACATTTTGAATCTGTTCTAGAAAATAATTCGTCATATACTCTTTTGATACTATAGTTACTGTCTTATCTTAGTTCGTAACCTGCAGACTAATCAGTATTCCATTTTCAGTCATGCACTATTTTTACTAAGATGTCATCTACATGTTCAATATGCATTTCGTCTTTGGTATTATTAGGTTCACTGACTATGTGATCAATAGCAGTAATAATGTTCATGTCTTCTTTATTTACCATCAGTTCATCTTCTTATTCATTAGTGATATTGTCTGCCAATGCACTTTTTATTTTGCTAACGATTTCACTGTCTATTCTCACATTGTGTTTACACAGGTAACAGTTCTGGCACGTAGACAAGATATGGTTTATGATATTAGTACAGCAGTTGGCCTTTCTTTTCCCCTTTGCTTTCATTTGAATAGTAATACCGGAATGATGGCAATAGGATCTATCAAAAGGTAACGTTTTACCAGAACCATTAGTAAGAAGATGCCCATCTTTATCAACTATTATTTTTATGCTGGCATTCTCTTTGAGCAGTATCATCTCTGGAGATCTCACTCTCGCATATCCACTATGGGTAATGTTGAATGGTTTCGGTAGTCCAAAAAAAATTAGCTCCTCGTTGTCATGACAAAGCACGCATAAATTTCCACAAAGATCCCCATTAATGTTTGTTTCATAGTTAAAGTATCTTTCCTTGTCAGCATTCAACGGAACGATGATTTTATCGCATGCACACACTTTCGTCTAGTATTTCATTTTCACTTTTTTTTTAATATGATACAGGTGGTTATCCTTCCAATTTACGAAAATTATTGATTTAACACATACAATAAACTAGGTAGTGTTGATAACTAACCGTAGAGTACCACTGGTTCATCCACAAGCATATTTCATGTCATTTTAAGACATGAAACAAAAAGAAGTTGCAAAACGTCCTGGTTGTAGTAATAAGGCCTCCACTAAGATGTTCCCGCATCTTTGCAAACGAAATGCCCAGGCCATAACCCGTTATTGATGAATCACCTTTGTAATTGTCCCTTCCATGAGCCTTTGGTCTTGGACCAAGAGTAGCAACACAGCAATCAATGTGAGGACAAATGAATACCATCTTCATTTTTTAAATATGATGGAAGTGTGTATCCTTCCAATATACTAAAATAGAAAAGCTGCATAGTTCTTAAGTTGAGATCGCCAGTTGCATCAGGAGGAACAGGCAAAGGTTTCAAGCAATTCTTTTTTCAGGAAGATTTGAGTAAATCTTTTCCATAGATCCACCAAAAAAGTCTTTCAGTAATGACTTTTAAGACGCATCTAACTGAATATTGCCAAAGTTTTATGATGTTTTTGAATATTGCTTACTTTTATGCGTTTATATTTGAAAATTCTGTAAAAAGGTAAGAAAATATGCGCATACCCTTGAGATAACATTATGCCCCAGTTTACCCTGCCAGTTTAAAAAGAAGTAACAGCACTAAAAATTGATAAAAATTTCTGGAGAAAATAGAATATTTAGGCTATGGGTTGGCTTTGGAAGCGTTTATATAGCTTCATCAGGAGTCGAGCAATATCCAAAAGAAGATTTTTTGTCCCAGTTATGGCCAGTCTTCTCTACCTTATATGCCCCCAAGGCATAATTTACAACTCTTACCCTGAGGGCTGTGGGGGGAGATTGCCATCCTCAAGGATATATTTTCCGGACCTTTTAATTAGGTTGAACTAAATGGCTGTCTCAAAATTTTTATTGGATGTGTTTGGGAAAATGGTGGGCGTGGGAGGGTGATTAGTTGCCCTCTAATGACTTTCGACTATTAAAGAGAGCTGGCCTTTTTAATTTTCAATCAAATGAGCTGTTTTCGAAGTTTCTACGACAACAAATGTCCCTCTCAAAATTAAAATCAGATGAACTTCGGCAAAATGTCAGGCATGGGGGGGGGGGTCCACCGCTCCGATTACTGAATCTTAAGAAAAGCACTAGAACTGATGATTACCAATCCAATTTGCCCCCTCCAAAGGTTTAACGATCATCCTTTCTATATTTACCTTACATACAGCCAGAGCATAACATACAACCCTTGCCCTGAGAGCTGTGGGGGTTGTCGTCATCAAACACATAATTTCCAGACCTTTCAATTACGTTGAACAAAATTGATATCTCCAAATTTTTATTGTGTTTGGGGATGTGTGGGTGTGTTTGGAGAAATATTGGGCGCTGTAGAGGGGTTAGTTGCCCCCCCCCCCAATCAGTTTCGACTATTAAAACGGAGCACTGCCTCTTTCAATCTCTAATCGAATGAGCTGTTTTTGAAGTTTCTTCGACAACAAATGGCCATCTCAAAAATTTCTATCAGATGCATTTCGGGAAAATATGAGGTGTTGCGGGGAGGAGGTATCCACCCTTTGATCACCCTAAATCTTTAAAAGGGCACTAGAACTTCTGATTACCAATCCAATGAGCCCCCTCCAAAGTTTATACAATCACCCTTTATTTTGGGGGAATGGTGGGAGTGGGGTTAGTTGCCCTACAATCACTTTCAACTATTAAAAAGAGCACTAGATCTTTCAATTTCCAATCGAAAGAGCTCTTTTTGAAGTTTCTAAGACAACAAATGGCCATATCAGTAGAATGTATCTATGGAATACCACCGCTGCTATAGGAATTACCATGCTATTCTACCGCTGCTGTAGGAAAACATCTCTACGACTGCTATAGGAAATACCATGTTATTCTATGGAAGCTCTACACCTTTTCAAAGAGAGTGAGTATCCTCTCACACCTGTACTTCCGTGGCACCTTTTCAGAGCATGTACTTACGGATTTGCTTGCCTTTCCTTGATACCTTTCCAAACTAGCAGGGATTCCCCACACAAGTGTTATTAAAAAATTGGATACTACAATCAGAATTGTTTGATTGACATTTGCAAAAAGGGGTAAGGGATTTACGAATTGGACTGTATGAAGGTGGAAAAAAAGAAAAAAAGGGTTAAACTGATTATCAGTTAAGGTAACCCCTCGGGGTTGTTAACTCAGGCAATTTGTTATAAATTTGAGACAACATCAATCTATGAAAATGGTTAATGATGATAGAATGACATTGTGAGTTAACCTTGCTTTACCTCTCCGATGTGTTCTGTATAATACACAAGTTGTGTTTGAACAGTGTTGTCAGTTTAAAATAGGGTCCAACGTTATAGTATACTAAAAAGTTGATACTAAAAGAGATGTAGATGGCAAGAAAATAATTTAAATAAAGAAATTCAGAACAAACCCTAGAAATCCTTGCAAATCAAGTAGTAAGGTGTATGTGAGTACGAACCATCAAGGATTATAAGCACCAGTGACCCTAACCAGCAGAGACATCAACCCCCCAAAGGTCCCCTATCCCCAAACTCGAAGGGTACACCCTCTCCTCCCACGTTTTGGCCCCCTCCCCCCATTTTTTTTTCTTTTTTTTGGCAATTGACATTTTTTCTGATAACAAGTATCATTCATTACGATCGTAGCTTTCAAATGGGAAACTTAAGTCCTGTTTTGGATCGAAAAATAAACTATTTCTGTTAAATCTGAATTGATAAGGGTTTTTGACCGCAAACTCTAGTTTTATGTAAGAAAATTATGTAAAATACAATTCTCTGGTACAACTCTGAAACTTAAGTCC
The DNA here is from genome assembly GCF_049724085.1 of Artemia sp. Qi Xiang Cuo. Taxonomy (NCBI): domain Eukaryota; kingdom Metazoa; phylum Arthropoda; class Branchiopoda; order Anostraca; family Artemiidae; genus Artemia; species Artemia sp. Qi Xiang Cuo. The sequence goes on from NC_142803.1 coordinate 4,878,808, forward strand.
ATTTTTGGATCGAAAAATAAAACTATTTCCGTAAAATCTGAGCTAATAAGGGTTTTGACCGTAAACTCTAGTTTTTTGTAAGAAAATTATGGAAAATACAATTCTCTTGTTCAAAAGTGAAACTTAAGTCCATTTATGGATCGAAAAATAAAACCATTTCCGTAAAATCTGAGGTAATTAGGGTTTTTGACTGTAAACTATAGTTTTTGTAAGAAAATTATGGTAAATACAATTCTCTGGTTTAAATGTGAAACTCAAGTCTATTTTTGGATCGAAAAAATAAACTATTTCTGTAAAATCTGAGCTACTAAGGGTTTTAGACCGTAAACTCTAGTTTTTTGTTAGAAAATTATGGAAAATACAATTCTCTGATTCAAATGTGAAACTTAGGTTCATTTTGGATCAAAAAATAAAACTATTTCAATAAAATCTGAGCCAATAAGGGTTTTTGACTGTAAACTCTAGTTTTTTGTAAGAAAATTATGTAAAATACAATTCTATAGTTCAAATATGAAATATAATTCCTTTTAAGAATCGAAAACTAAAACTATTTCCGTAAAATCTGAGTTAATAAGGGTTTTTTACGGTAAACTCTAGTATTTTGTAAGAAAATTATGGAAAATACAATTCTCTAGTTCAAATGTGAAACTTAAGTCCAGTTATGGATCGAAAAATAAAACTTTTCCGTAAAATCTGAGCTAATTAGGGTTTTTGATCGTAAACTATAGTTTTTTGTAAGAAAATTATGGAAAATACAATTCTCTGGTTCAAATGTGAAACTTGAGTTCATTTTTGGATCGAAAATATAAATTATTTCTGTAAAATCTGAGCTAATAAGGGTTTTTGACCGTAAACTAGTTTTTTGTAAAAAAAATTATGGAAAATACAATTTTCTGGTTCAAATGTGAAACTTAAGTCCCTTTTTGGATTGAAAAATAAAACTATTTCATTAAAATCTGAGTTAATAAGGGTTTTTGACCGTAAACTCTAGTTTTTTGTAAGAAAATTATGGAAAATACAATTCTCTGGTTCAAATGTGAAACTTAGGTACATTTTTGGATCGAAAAATAAAACAATTTCTTTAAAATCTGAGCTAATAAGGTTTTTTGACCGTAAACTAGTTTTTTGTAAGAAAATTATTGAAAATACAAGTGTCTGCTTCAAATATGAAACTTAAGTCCATTTTTCGATTGAAAAATAAAACTTTTTTTGTAAAATCTGAGCTTACAAAGGCTTGTTACCGTAAAGTCTAGTTTGTTGTTAGAAAATTATGTAGAATGTAATTTTGTGTTTAAAATGTGAAACTTAAGTCCATTTTTGGATCGAAAAAATAAATTATTTTCCTTAAAATCTGAGCTAATAAGAGTTTTTGACCGTAAACTCTAGTTTTTTGTAAGAAAATTATGGAAAATACAATTCTCTGGTTCAAGTGTGAAACTTAAGTTCTTTTTTGGATCGAAAAATAAAACTAATTACGTAAAATCTGAGCTAATAAGGGTTTTTGACTGTAAACTCTAGTTTTTTGTAAGAAAACTATGGAAAATACAATTCGTTGGCTCAAATGTAAAACTTAAGTTTATTTAAAGATCTAGAAATAAAATATTTTCCTTAAAATCTGAGCTAATAAGGGTTTTGACCATAAACTATAGTTTTTTGTAAGACAGCTATGGAGAATACAATTATTTGGTTAAAATGTGAATCTGGAGTGATTAAAATTATTAAAAAATAAACCTATTTCTGTGAAATCTGAGCTAATAAGGGTTTTTGACCGTAAACTCTAGTTTTTTGTAAGAAAATTATGGAAAATACAATTCTCTGCTTCAAATGTGAAACTTAAGTCCATTTTTGGATCGAAAAATAAAACTTTTTCTGTAAAATCTGAGCTTACAAATGCTTTTGTCCTTAAAATCTAGTTTGTTGTTAGAAAATTATGAAAAATGTAATTTTGTGATTCAAATGTGAATCTTAAGTCCATTTTTGGATCGAAGAAATAAACTATTTCTTTAAAATCTGAGCTAATAAGAGTTTTTGACCGTAAACTCTAGTTTTTTGTAAGAAAATTATGGAAAATACAATTCTCTGGTTCAAGTGCGAAACTTAAGTTCTTTTTTGGATCGAAAAATAAAACTAATTACGTAAAATCTGAGCTAATAAGGGTTTTTGACTGTAAACTCTAGTTTTTTGTAAGAAAACTATGGAAAATACAATTCGTTGGCTCAAATGTGAAACTTAAGTCCATTTATAGATCGAAAAATAAAACTATTTCCGTAAAATCTGAGCTAATTAGGGTTTTTGACCGTAAACTATAGTTTTTTTGTAAGACAATTATGGAAAATACAATTCTCTGGTTCAAATGTGAAACTTAGGTCCATTTTTGGATTGAAAAAATAAACTATTTCTGTAAAATCTGAGTTAATAAGGGTTTTTGACCGTAAACTCTAGTTTTTTGTAAGAAAATTATGGAAAATACAATTATCTGGTTCAAATTTGAAACTTAAGTCCTTTTTTGGATCGAAAAATAAAACTTTCCGTAAAATCTGAGTTAACAAGGGTTTTTGACTGTAAACTCTAGTTTTTTGTAAGAAAATTATGGAAAAAACAATTCGTTGGCTCATAGGTGAAACTTAAATCCACTTTTCGTTAAGTCTCAGAGTGAATAAATTCGTTATCAACATCCTTTTCTCGAATACATAGGATAAAATTGAAAGAATCTAAGCGTCAGTGTGAATAATTTTTTTTATCAAGATCCTTTGTCAGATACAACAACTAAAATTGACAAAATCTAAATTTCAGAATGAATAAATTCATTATCAGCATCCTTTGTCAGATATATCGGATAAAATTGATAAAATATAAGTGTCACGGCACATACATAGTGAGAGAGACATGCAAAGTCGACATAGCTTTATTACATTTTTATGGTTAATTTAGACGATGTTACGTGCGCGCACGTAACCTCGTCTAAATTAACCATAAAAAATGTTTTAAAGCTATGTCGACTTTGCATGTCTCTCTCACTATGTATGTGCCGTCGCGGTGTACACTCCATGTCTTTCTTGTCAATATTATCCGATATAGCCGACAAATGATGTTGATAATGCATTTAAAGGATGTTGATGAAGCATTTATTCACTCTGATACTTAGATTTTGTCAATTTTATCCCATGTATCCGGGAAATGATATTGATATGGAATTTAATCACTCTGATACTTAGATTTTATCAATTTTATCCTACATATCCGAGAAAGGATGTTGACAATGAATTTATTCACTCTGATACTTAGATTTTGTCAATTTTATCCGATGTAACTGGCGAAGGATGTTGATAAAAAAATATTCACTCTAACACTTAGATTTTGTCAATTTTAATCTATGTATCTGATAAAAGGATGTTGATGTAGAATTTAATCACTCTGATAGTTAGATTTGGTCAATTTTATCCGACAAATCCGATAAAGGATGTTGTTAAAGCATTTATTCATTCTGATATTTAGATTTTGTCAATTTCTATTCGATGTATCTGACATAGGATGTGGATTTCATCCGACATATCCGATAAAGGATATGTTGAAGCATTTATTCATTCTGAAATTTAGATTTTGTCAATTTTATTTGATATATCTGACAAAGGATGTTGATAGAAAAATTTATTCACTCTGACACTTATATTTTATCAATTTTCTTCAATGTATCTGGCAAAGGATGTTGTTAAAAAAAAATATTCACTCTGATACTTAAATTTTGTCAATTTTATCCGACATATCTGATAAAGGATGTTGTTAAAGCATTTATTCGTTCTGAAATTTAGATTTTGTAAATTTTATTTGATGTATCTGACAAAGGATGTTGATAGAAAAATTTATTCACTCTGACACTTATATTTTATCAATTTTGTTCAATGTATCTGGCAAAGGATGTTCAAAAAAAATTCACTCTGATACTTAGATTTTGTGAATTTTATCCGACATATCCGACAAAGGATGCTCATAATGAATTTATTCATTCTGAAATTTAGATTTTGTCAATTTTATTTGATGTATCTGACAAAGGATGTTGATAAAAAATCTATTCTCTCTAAAAATGAACGAAAAGTGGATTTAAGTTTCAACTATGAGCCAACAAACTGTATTTTCTATAATTTTCTTACAAAAAAATAGAGTTTACAGTCAAAAACCCTTATTAACTCAGATTTTACGGAAATAGTTTTATTTTTCGATCCAAAAAAGGACTCAAGTTTCAAATTTGAAACAGAGAATTGTATTTTCCATAATTTTCTTACAAAAAACTAGAGTTTACGGTCAAAAACCCATATTAACTCAGATTTTACAGAAATAGTTTATTTTTTCGATCCAAAAATGGACTTAAGTTTCACATTTGAACCAGAGAATTGTATTTTCCATAATTTTCTTACAGAAGACTAGAGTTTACGGTCAAAAACCCTAATTAGCTCAGATTTTAAGGAAAAATTTTTATTTCTCGATCCATAAATGAACTTAAGTTTCACATTTGAGCCAACGAATTGTATTTTCCATAATTTTCTTACACAAAAACTAGAGGTTACGGTCAAAAACCCTTATTAGCTCAGATTTTACGGAAATGGTTTTATTTTTCGATCCATAAATGGACTTAAGTTTCACATTTGAACCAGAGAATTTTATTTTCCATAATTTTCTTACAAAAAACTAGAGTTTACGGTCAAAAACCATTATTAGCTCAGATTTTACGGAAATAGTTTTATTTTTCTATCCAAAAATGGATTTAAGTGTCACATTTGAACCAGAGAATTGTATTTTCCCTAACTTTCTTACAAAAGACTAGAGTTTACGGTCAAAAACCCTTATTAACTCAGATTTTACAGAAATAGTTTATTTTTTCGATCCAAAAATGGACTTAAGTTTCACATTTGAACTAGAGAATTATATTTTCCATAATTCTCTTACAAAAAACTATAGTTTACGGTCAAAAGCCCTAATTAGCTCAGATTTTACGGAAATAGTTTTATTTCTCGATCCATAAATGGACTTAAGTTTCATATTTGAGCCAACGAATTGTATTTTCCATAGTTTTCTTACAAAAAACTAGAATTTACAGTCGAAAACCCTTATTAGCTCAGATTTTACGGAAATGGTTTTATTTTTCGATCCATAAATGGACTTAAGTTTCACATTTGAACCAGCGAATTGTATTTTCCATAATTTTCTTACACAAAAACTAGAGTTTACGGTCAAAAACCATTATTAGCTCAGATTTTACGGAAATAGTTTTATTTTTCTATCCAAAAATGGACTTAAATGTCACATTTGAACCAGAGAATTGTATTTTCCCTAACTTTCTTACAAAAGACTAGACTTTACGGTCAAAAACCCTTATTAACTCAGATTTTACAGAAATAGTTTATATTTTTCGATCCAAAAATGGACTTGAGAGTCACACTTGAAACATATAATTATATTTTTCATAATTTTACTACAAAAAACTATAGTTTTCGGTCAAAAAGTCTAATTCGCTCAGATTTTACAAAAATAGTTTTTTTTTTAGATCCAAAAATGGACTTAAGTTTCACATTTGAACCAGAGAATTGTATTTTCCATAATGTTCTTACAAAAAACTAGATTTTACGGTCAAAAACCCTTATTAGCTCATATTTTACGGAAATAGTTTTATTTTTCGATCCAAAAATGGACTTAAGTTTCAGAGTTGTACCACAGAATTGTATTTTAGCTAATTTACTTACATAAAACTAGAGTTTGCGGTCAAAAACCCTTGTCAATTCATATTTAACAGAAATAGTTTATATTTTTCGATCCAAAAAAGGATTTAAGTTTCACATTTGAACCAGAGTTTCTTACAAAAAACTAGAGTTTACGGTCAAAAACCCTTATTACCTCAGATTTTACAGAAATAGTTTATTTTTTCGATCCAAAAATGGACTTAAGTTTCACATTTGAACCAGAGAAATGTATTTTCCATAATTTTCTTACAAAAAACTATAGTTTACGGTCAAAAACCCTAATTAGCTCAGATTTTACGGAAATAGTTTTATTTCTCGATCCATAAATGGACTTAAGTTTCACATTTGAGTCAACGAATTGTATTTTCCATAATTTTCTTACCAAAAACTAGAGTTTACAGTCAAAAACCCTTATTAGCTCAGATTTTACGGAAATGGTTTTATTTTTCGATCCATAAATGGACTTAAGTTTCACATTTGAACCAGAGAATTTTATTTTCCATAATTTTCTTACAAAAAACTAGAGGTTACGGTCAAAAACCATTATTAGCTCAGATTTTATGGAAATAGTTTTATTTTTCTATCCAAAAATGGACTGAAATGTCACATTTGAACCAGAGAATTGTATTTTCCATAATTTTCTTACAAAAAACTAGAGTTTACGGTCAAAAACCCTTATTAACTCAGATTTTACAGAAATTGTTTTATTTTCCGATCCAAAAAAGAACTTAAGTATCACCTTTGAACCAGAGAATTGTATTTTCCATAATTTTCTTACAAAAAACTAGAGTTTACGGTCAAAAGCCCTTATCAGCTCAGAATTTATGGAAATAGTTTTATTTTTCGATCCAAAAATAGACTTACGTTTCACATTTGAACCAGAGAATTGTATTTTCCATAATTTTCTTACAAAAAACTAGAGTTTACGGTCAAAACCCTTACTAACTCAGATTTTACAGAAATAGTTTATTTTTCGATCCAAAAGAGGACTTAAGTTTCACATTTGAACTAGAGAATTGTATTTTCCATAATTTTCTTACAAAACAAATAGAGTTTATGGTCAAAAACCCTGATTAGCTCAGATTTTTCAGGAATAGTGCAATTTTTCGATCCAAAATAGACTTAACTTCCACATTTGAATCAGCGAATAGTATTTTCCATAATTTTCTTACAAAAAACCAGAGTTTACGGTCAAAAATCCTTATTAGCTCAAATTTTAAGGAAATAGTTTTATTTTTCGATCCAAACCTGGACCTAAGTTTCACATATGAACCAGAGAATTGTATTTTCCATAATTTTCTTACAAAAAACTAGAGTTTAAGGTCAAAAATCCTCATTAGCTCAGATTTTACGGAAATAGTTTTATTTTTCGATCCAAAATGGACTTAAGTTTCACATTTGAACCAGAGAATTTTATTTTCCATAATTTTTTTACAAAAAAAACTAGAGTTTACGGTCAAAAACCCTTATTAGCTCAGATTTTACTGAAATAGTTTTATTTTTAGATCCAAAAATGGACTTAAGTTTCACATTTGAACCAGAGAATTGTATTTTCCATAATTTTCTTACAAAAAACTAAAGTTTACGGTCAATACCGCTTGTTAGCTCAAATTTTACAAATACTTTTATTTATCGATCCAAAAATGGAATTCAGATTCACATTTGAATCACAGAATTGTATTTTCCATAATTTTCTTACAAAAAACTAGAGTTTACGGTCAAAAACCCTTATTATCTCAGATTTTACAGAAATAGTTTTATTTTTCGATCCAAAAAAGGACTTAAGTTTCACATTTGAACCAGAGTTTCTTACAAAAAACTAGAGTTTACGGTCAAAAACCCTTATTAACTCAGATTTTACAGAAATAGTTTATTTTTTCGATCCAAAAATGGACTGAAGTTTCACAATTGAACCGGAGAATTGTATTTTCCATAATTTTCTTACAAAAAACTATAGTTTACGGTCAAAAACCCTACTTAGCTCAGATTTTACGGAAATAGTTTTATTTCTCGATCCATAAATGGACTTAAGTTTCACATTTGAGCCAACGAATTGTATTTTCCATAGTTTTCTTACAAAAAACTAGAGTTTACAGTCGAAAACCCTTATTAGCTCAGATTTTACGGAAATGGTTTTATTTTTCGATCCATAAATGGACTTAAGTTTCACATTTGAACCAGAGAATTTTATTTTCCATAATTTTCTTAGAAAAAACTAGAGTTTACGGTCAAAAACCATTATTAGCTCAGATTTTACGGAAATAGTTTTATTTTTCTATCCAAAAATGGATTTAAGTGTCACATTTGAACCAGAGAATTGTATTTTCCCTAATTTTCTTACATAAATCTAGAGTTTGCGGTCAAAACACTTGTCAATTCGGATTTAACAGTAATAGTTTATATTTTTCGATCCTAAAATGGATTTAAGTTTCACATTTGAATCAGTGAATTGTATTTTCCATAATTTACTTACAAAAAACTAGAGTTTATGGTCAAAAACCCTTATTAGCTCAGATTTTACAGAAATATTTTATTTTTTCGATCCAAAAAAGGACTTAAGTTTCACATTTGAACTAGAGAATTGTATTTTCCATAATTTTCTTACAAAAAAACTATAGTTTACGGTCAAAAACCCTAATTAGGTCAGATTTTACGGAAATAGTTTTATTTTTCGATCCAAAACTGGACTTAAGTTTCACATTTGAACTAGAGAATTGTATTTTCCCTAATTTTCTTACAAAAAAACTAGAGTTTACGGTCAAAAGCCCTTATTAGCTCAGATTTTACGGAAATGGTTTTATTTTTCGATCCAAAATGGACTTAAGTTTCATATTTGAACCAGAGAATTGTATTTTCCATAATTTTCTTACAAAAAAATATAGTTTACGGTCAAAAACCCTTATTACCTCAGATTTTACAGAAATAGTTTTATTTTCGATCCAAAAAGGGACTGAATTTTCACATTTGAACCAGCGAATTGTATTTTCCATAATTTTCTTACAAAAAACTAGAGTTTACGGTCAAAAACTCTTAATATTTCAGATTTTAAAGAAATAGTTTATTTTTTCGATCCAAAAATGGACTTAAGTTTCACATTTGAACCAGAGAATTGTATTTTCCATAGTTTTCTTACAAAAAACTATTGTTTACGGTCAAAAACCCTAATTAGCTCAGATTTTACGGAAATAGTTTTATTTTTCGATCCATAAATGGACTTAAGTTTCACATTTGAACCAGCGAATTGTATTTTCCATAATTTTCTTACAAAAAACTAGATTTTAAGGTCGAAAAGCCTCATTAGCTCAGATTTTACGGAAATAGATTTATTTTTCGATCCATAAATGGACTTAAGTTTCACCTGTGAACCAGAAAATTGTGTTTTCCATAATTTTCTTACAAAAAACTAGAGTTAACGGTAAAAAAACCATTATTAGCTCATATTTTAATGCTACAGTTCTACTGTTTGGTCCAAAAATTGTCTTAATTTTCATGTTTGAACAAGAAAATTATATTTTCTATAATTTTATTACAAAAAAAGAGAGCTTACGGTCAAAAACCCTTATTAGCTCAGATTTTACAGAAATAGTTTATTTTTCGATCCAAAAATGGACTTAAACTTCACATTTGAAAGCTACGATCGTAATGAATGATACTTGTTATCAGAAAAATGTCAATTGCCAAAAAAAATGGGGGGCGGGGGCCAAAAAGTGGTAGGGGAGGGGACACCCGTCGAATTTGGGGATAGGAGACCTTTGGGGGGTTGATGTCTCTGCTGGTTAGGGTCATTGGTGCTTATAATCCTTGATGGTTCGTACTCACATACAGCTTACTACTTGATTTGCAAGGATTTCTATGGTTTGTTCTGAATTTCTTTATTAAAATTATTTTCTTGCCATCTACATCTCTTTTGGTATCAACTTTTCAATATACTACAACGTTGGACCCCATTTTAAACTAACAACACTGTTCTAACACAACTTGTGTATTATACAGAACACATCGGAGAGGTAAAGCTAGGTTAACTCACAATGTCATTCTATGATCATTAACCATTTTCATAGATTGATGTTGTATCAAATTTATAACAAATTGCCTGAGTTAACAACCCCGAGGGGTTACCTTAACTGATAATCAGTTTAACCCTTTTTTTCTTTTTTTTTTCACCTTCATACGATCCAATTCGCAAATCCCTTACCCCTTTTTGCAAATGTCAATCCATCAATTCTGATTGTAGTATCCAATTTTTTAATAACACTTGTGTGGGGAATCCCCGCTCGTTTGGAAAGGTATCAAGGAAAGGCAAGCAAATTCATAAGTACATGCTCTGAAAAGGTGCCAAGTAAGTACAGGTGTGAGAGCATACTCACTCTCTTTGAAAAGGTGTAGAGCTTCCATAGAATAACATGCTATTTCCTATAGCAGTCGTAGAAATGTTTTCCTACAGCAGCGGTAATAGCATGGTAATTCCTATAGCAGCGGTGGTATTCCATAGATACATTCTACTCATATCAAAATTTCTATCAGATGCATACCAGGAAAATATGAGGTATGGGTATGAGGTTATGCACCCTCCGATCACTCTTAATCTGAAAAAGGGGAATAGAAAATCGGATTTCCAATCCAATGAGCCCATTTCAGAGTTTTTACGATCACCCTTTCTATATATACCTTATATGCCCTTAGGGTATAAACTATAACCCTTATTCTGAGGACTGTAGGGGGGAGATGGGTTGTCATCCTCAAAAACATAATTTCCGGACCTTACAATTACGTTCAACAAAATGCTATCTCAAAATTTTGATTGGATGTGTTTGGAGAAATGGTGGGCGTGAGAGGGGGGTTGGTTGCCCTCCAATCACTTTTGACTGTTAAAAGGGCACTATTCCTTTCAATTTCCAATCGAATGAGTTTTTTTTTCGAAGTTTCACATTTCAACGCTTGACTAAGCGTGTGATTTGTTAATTGCCTCTGTGTTACCTGTTAGTGGATATATGCCAAGTGAAATACCAATTAATGTAACCAGAGGTGATTACTGTTTTATTTCAAGGCGCTGGCTGGCTATTGTTTTTTTTAACTTGTTTGAAAGCGGGCCCTCTAGACTTTTATTTTTTAAACGAAAGGGGCCCTTGCGAATGAGTTTTCGTTCAGTGTTTTTTTTAGAGAGGATTTAACATATTTGCAGGAATTAATTGTTAGTATTAAGGAATTTGAAGATGACGGCTATTACGAAGGATTATTTCGATAAGAAGCATGAAGCTTGTGCAGTTGGTGGCTAGTCTGGAACAAGAAATTAGTGCTCTCCGCCAGAAAAATTCCCAACTTCGGCAGGAAAATTGCGTTTTGAAATCAGAATTAATTAATATAAAAAAATCGTGCCCGCATTCTGAGCTTGCCTCTAAAAGTCAGAATCTTCTTCGTCACGGGATTCCCGTTGTGTCCGGGCAAAGTGCAGAAACTGCTGCTCGAGAGCTTCTGACTGATATCGGGTTGGCGAATGCTGTCACTATCCTATTTGTGAAGTGCTATGGCTTGAATAGTAATAGGCAGATAGGGGCTTCTACAGGGTCTTCTGCTAGGAATAAGTTAGAGCCAATTGTAGTTAAATTGCCAAGCATTACTGATAAAGATAGTATTATGCGGACACTGTGGAAAGCTCAAAGACTCTCGCAAAAGTATCAGTTACGATTTACCTCAAGATCTAGCGCGTCGCCGTAAAGAACTTTTAGCGTACGGGTATAACCTACGCACTTCTGCTACCCCGTTAGTGACAGTGACTGAAACCAGAGTTATTTCGAAAGGGATTAACATTTGGCTTGAAACTAAGAAAAATTCTAAAGCGAAAAACTGGACGCGTGTAGAGGATACCTATTTTGATCCGTTTAAGTTCTCTGTTAGTGCGTCTAACGGGATCATCTCTTCAATTGTGAATGAAAATTGATTTTCTTGTTTAATTGCTCTATATTATCTCGTCTGGTTCCTTCCTTTGTTTTTGGTATCCTTTTGGTATATTTATTATTATATTTATTATAATATGGTTGTGTTCCTGCGTGTGTTTGTATTGATCTTCAAATAAATCCATCGACGATCCCTTTTCCTTGTTTCTTAGTTTTTCTTTATTTCTTTTTGCTTATCTTTCCTTACTTTTTCTCACATATTCTTATCTCAATTATGCAACTATTAATTTGTTTTCCTTATTTTTTCCCTCTCCACTGTTCCTTATTTAAGATTCGATTGTTTCGGCTTTTTTTTGTTTTTCAGTTTCATGTGTGCACAAAAATGAGTTCAGCGTTACCTCTGTATACATGCCTTAGCTCTGCTTTGATGTTGACAACCTTTGGTCTGGTGGGTTTTGTCGCGGAGCGGATCTACCATCCTTCGTAAGTAATTTGATGACTTCTTTTGATGACCAGGGTGGTATCAACTCTTTGGGGAAGCGTTTTGTTGAGTTATAAAATAATCCTTTAGATATTGAAAGTGTAATTAATAATTCAGTTGGAAGTAGAAATCAGAGGAATAATGATCCTAGTTTGGCTAATAAAGGTAAGCATGTTTTGCAATTAAACGGTCCTGCCTCCTCGAAACGAGATGGTATTTTCTTTGTGCTTCACCTTAACATTCAGGGACTTTGTTCGCCTTTTGATGAGCTGAAACGGATCGTTGGTGGTGGAACTCCTGATATTATTGGATAATGTGAAACTTTCCTGGATTCAAATAAGGATATGCTTTTAGATATTCCAAGATATAGGACGGAGAGGCTGAACAGGAAACAGATGGCGAGAGGTGGGCTTGTCCTTTATATTGCTGATCGTCTTGCATAAAATGTCCGAAGTGATTTGAGCAGAAATGAGGAAGGAATCTTTGAACCCCTTTTTATTGAGATTAGTTAAAAAAAAAATTCCACAAAATAAGTTTTTCTAAGAAAAGTAAAGAACTCCATTAAACAAAAAATGAGCAAAAGAAAACAAATAATCTACCAACCGTAAAAGTACCACAAGTCAACACCAATAAATAAACGAAACTCAAAATGAACAGAAATCAAACAGTTCGTGGTAACGAACTGCAAGTAAGGAGGGACCCGGGTCAATGGTAACCGAAACTCTAGAATACCAATAGATACATCAAAAGAATCAGATTTCAATGCTGATTTCAAATATAAAACATTCATCAAGTTTAGTGCTACCCATGAAAAGTTACGCGCCTGAGAAAATTTGACTGATTTTCGAAAAAATAGGGAAAGACCCCCTAAAAGTTCTAAAACCTTGATGAAAATCAGACCATAATATTAAGCGTATCAGAAAACCCTACTGTAGAGGTTTCAAGCTCCTATCTACAAAAATGTGGAATTTTGCATTTTTTGCCAGAAGAAAGATCACGGATGCGTGTTTATTTGGTTTTTTTGTTGTTTTTTTTTCCCAGGGGTGATCGTATCGACCCAGTGGTCCTAGAATATCGTGGGAGGGCTCATTGGAACGGAAATTAAAAGTTCTACTACCCTTTTTAAGTGACCGAAAAAATGGAGGGTAACTAGGCCCCCTCCCACGCTTATTTTTTTCCCAAAGTCACCCGATCAAAATTTTGAGATACCCATTTTGTTCAGCATGGTCGAAAATATGATAAATATTTCTTTTAGGATGACTTAATCCCCCGAAGTCCCCAGGGAAAGGGCTAAAAGTTATGAACTTTACCCAATGTTAACATATAGTATTGGTTAGTGGGAAGCATACAGAAGTTTTCAGGAGGTTTTTTTCTGGTAGTGGGAGGGAAGGGTGGGTCGGGGGTTATGTTGGAGGATCTGTTCATGAAGGAAGTTTTCATGGGGGAAGGGAAATTGCCATGAAGGGGGCGCCGGACTTGCCAGCATTATTTATTGGTTATTGGGAAGTATACATACATTTTCAGGAAGGATTTTTTTCTGGAGGGGGGCTAGAGGAGGCGGTTACTCTGGAGAATCTTTCCATGGAGGATGTTTCTTTGGGGTAAGGGACATTTCTATGAAGGGGGCGCCGGATTTCCAAGCATTATTTAAAAAACGATCAGAAATCAAATAAAAAAAAAACAAATTTTTTCAACTGAGAAAGTAAGAAGCAACATTAGAACTTAAAACGAACAGAAATTATAAAGTATGTGAGGAGGTTCTTCCCCAAGTCAATACCTCGCTCTTTACGCTACAGTTCTTTTAGTGTTTTCAAAAGAGCTATCTATTCTAATTAAACGGCCTTTGTGATTCAGTGGTTTGCGAATAAAATTTTGTTTTAACTTTTAACGTAAAGAGCGTGGTATTGACTAAGGGGAGAATCCCCTCATATACGTAATAACATATACGTAATAAAAAAAAAACAATAAAAAAAACAAGAGATACGGCTCAATAGTAATCGAAACTTTTAAAAACGGAATTTTCATGTCAATAAATATATCAAAAGAATGTGTTTATAATGCTGATTCTATATTCGAATATAGAAGTTAGTTATGTAAGTTAATTTGTAAAGACATCCATTTAGCAAAAGAAAAGTAAAATTTTTATGCAAATTTTGTTTACTTATTCAATGACGGTTAGCCAATATAAAAGCTGCATTAACTAAAAAACGTTCAGAAATTAAATAAAAAAAATAAGTTTTTTATAACTGAAAGTAAGGAGCGACATTAAAACTTAAAATGAACAGAAATTATTCCGTATATGAAAGGGGCTCTCCCCTCCTCAACGCCTCGCTCTTTACGCTAAAGTTTTACTCTTTCTCACAACTTTTTTTTTAAACAATAAAAAACTTTAGCGTAAAGAGCGAGGCGTTGAGGAGGGTTCAGCCCCTTTCATATACGGAATAATTTCTGTTCGTTTTAAGTTTTAATGTCGCTCCTTACTTTCAGTTTAAAAAACTTGTTTTTTTTTATTTAATTACAATAAATAACCGAGTCAAACTCAAAACGAGCGGAAAGTAACATAAGTTGGGCTCAAAACCCCTATGCCTTCCCAAGTCCAGAACTTAATTTGCACTTTACTGAAAAAAATATACCATGTTTTTACCTTTATAACTTTAATAAATCAAATAATATTAACATTTTGATTACTAAATATCAGTATATGTATATTAAACTGACAATGCACATTCTTTTGTATGTTTTCAGTAAAGGGCAAATTTTGTTCTGGCTTTGGGAAGGCATAGTTTTGAGCCCAACTTATTTTAATTTCTGCTCGTTTTGAGTTTGACTCGGTTATTTATTTTAGTTTCTGTTCGTTTTAGGTTTCATTTATTTATCGATGTTGATTTGTGGTAGTTTCACGCTTGGTAGATTATTTGATTTTATATTTGTTCATTTTTGGTTGAATGTAATTCTTTACTTTTCTTTGAAAAACTTATTTTATGAAAAAGATTTTTAATTAATTCCTGTTCGTTTTATATTGGTATAGTCTTTTCAGGGAAAAAGAAAATAATACTTTAAATCTTTTCGTTTTTTTTTTAGACTTTATAGTTTTGCTTGCTATTTGTATGTTGGAGAAAAATTTTCAGCAATTTTTAAAAACACACACCCTTTTAAAAATCTTGACGCAAATAGTAGTGTTTAATTTAGTTTCATACCTCCTCTAGTTGACCTGAAATGGAAAACTTAATACCATTCGCAAAAAAATCTGTTTACTTTCTTTGATAGCTTGGATACACTTACGCTATTTTGATTTGGTTAAATTTTAAGAACAGAAGTAGCCCCGGAAGTTTGAACATTATACCCTCAGTCGTTCTTGGGATACTGCTGAGATGCCTTATTAGGAATTAGCATTAACACAGTGCATTTTTATTTAATCTCAATGAAACATTTATTTTTTAAACACACGAGACAAATGGCAGGATAGGCGCGGGAGGGGGATTAGTCATCCTCAGATCCCATTTAGATATTAAAGAGGGCATCAGCCCTTTCCGTGTTCTATTAATCGACCTCTTTTTGAAAATTCTACGACAACTCCTTCTATACGAAGTGCCCTGGTCTAAACAAAAACAACCAAATAAAATAATACATTATACCCACATCGATTTTTACTATAAAATGTCAAGCCTTCCAATCCCTTTTGACTATTAAAAAAGGCACTAGGCCTTTCTATTTCCAATCGAATGAGCCCTTTTTGAAACGACAACGTTTTCTATAAACACCATATATGCCCCCAGGTTATAAATTACAACCCTTACTCTAAGGGCTGTTAGGGTGGTTGTCATCCTCTAAGACCTAATTTTCAGAACTTTCAACTACGTTAAACAAAATGGCTATCTCAAAATTTTGATTGGATGTGTTTGGGGAAATAATGGGCGTAAGAGGGGTGTTAGTCGCAGTCCAATTACTTTCAACTATTAAAAATGGCACTAACCCTTTCAATTTCTAATTAAATTAGCCCTTTTGAAGTTTCTACGACAATACTTTCAATAAAAACCTTATATGCCACCAGGACATAACTTTTAACCCTTGCCCTGTGAGCTGGGAGGAGGGTTTCATTCTCAAAGACCTAATTTCCAGAACTTTCTACTACGTTGAAAAAAATGACTATCTGAAAATTTTGATTGGATGTGTTTGGAGGAATGGTGGGCGTGAGAGGAGGGTTTGTTATCCTCCAATCACTTTCGACTATTAAAAAGGGCACTAGCCCTCTCAATTTCCAATTGAATTAGCCCCTTTTGAAGTTTAACGACAACTATCTATGAAAACCTTATATGCTCCTAGGGCATAACTTACAACCTTTGCTCTGGGGGCTCTGGAGGCTTTTTCATCCTTAAATACATAATATCCAGAACTTTCAACTACGTTGAACAAAATGGCTATCTCTAAAGTTTGATTTAACGTTTTTGGGAAAATAGTGGACGTGAGAGATAGCGGGGGGTTAATTACTGTCTGCACACTTTCGACTATTAAACAGGGCAATTTCAATTTACAATCAAATGAGCCCTTTTTAAAATTTCTTCAACAACTTTCTATATAAACCTTATATGCCCCCAAGGCATAACTTACAACCCTTGCACTGAGGGCTCTGAGGGAGCTATCATCCTAAAAGACCTAATTTCCAGAACTTTCCAACTGCGCTGAACAAAATGGATATCTCAAACGTTTAATTGGATGTGTTTGGGAAAATAGTGGGCGTGAGAGGGGCGTTAGTCGCTTTCCAATCACTTTCAACTACTAAAAGGCACTAGCCCTTTCAATTCCTAATTGAACGAGCCCTTTTTAAGTTTCAACAACATCGCTTTCTATAAAAGCCTTATATGCCCCCAGGGCATAACTTACAACCCTTGCCCTGAGGGCTGTGGGGAGAGGGGTTGTCATCCTTAAAGACCTAATTTCCGAAACTTTCAACTACGTTGAATAAAATGGCTATCTAAAATTTTTGATTGGGTATTTTTTGGGAAAATGTGGGCGTGAGCGGGGGGTTAGTTTCCCTGCAATCACTTTCGAC
The DNA here is from genome assembly GCF_049724085.1 of Artemia sp. Qi Xiang Cuo. Taxonomy (NCBI): domain Eukaryota; kingdom Metazoa; phylum Arthropoda; class Branchiopoda; order Anostraca; family Artemiidae; genus Artemia; species Artemia sp. Qi Xiang Cuo. The sequence continues at coordinate 4,895,965 of NC_142803.1, forward strand.
AGTTAAAAAGGGCTCCATCCATTTATATTTCCTATCGAATGAGCCTTTTTTCCAGTTTCTATAACAAAGATTTCAATAAAAACCTTATATGCCCCCAGGGCACGAAGTGCCCTGGTATGGAAAAAAATTGATACATTGTGCCATCATCGTTCTTTACTTAGGCAGCGCAATTGCGCTGCCTATGATTGAGTCAGGGTGTAAGGATTTAGCTGTGTGTTTGGTTTACAGGTTCCCTAGTGGATTTATTCCTTCGTTTATGGAAATTCTGGAATAGGTTTTGGAATCAGTCCAAAAGCTTCCCTGTGAACTAATCTTTATGGACGATTTCAACCTCAACCTGCTGGATCAAAATTCTGCTTCAGCTATAGATTTTTTTGTCGATAATGCTCTCTTCAGGAACTCTACCTTCAGCTTTTATACCAACCCCAGTTACTGAGACGCATGCGACTCTTATTGATAATATATTTTCGTCACTGGATGTCTTAGATAATTCGGTGCTGAGTAGTGATATTTCTGATCTTTTTCCCGCTATTTCCCGATATAAGAGTGGTGATCAAGCACAGAGTATAACATCGCCATTTAATTTCCTATTTTTCTGTTTTGGTGATATTGAGCTGAGTCTACTTAATTCCCGTCTGACTGATCAGCCATGGGATAGTTTGATTTCTGATTCGGATTTTAACCGCTCTTTTGATATATTTTATGATTTAGTGAAAGAAAGTATCCTAGATGTTTGCTAACAAGGTCCAGCGCCCCATACTTCGAAATGGATAGCACCGCTGAATCTATGGATGGCTCCAGGTCTCCATAGAAACTGAAAAATGAAAAATTATTTGTGGAAGATTTACAAGGCTTCATCATCTGTCGCTCATAATCAACGGTTCAAGGCCTATAGAAGTATATTTAATTCTCTGTGTCGGAAGGCTAAGTCTCAGTATTATCATAGGAAATTTTCCGAGTGTGGAAAGGATGTTAGGAAGACATGGTATATAATTAATTCGGTTCTTAGACCTACTCCCCAACAACGTTCCAACAACGGTAGGTATCTCGTATCGTGAATACTCTTAAAGGAATCATCGTCGTCAGGGCCAGACAGAATTCCTACAAGGGTTATCCGTGCCATTCTGCCAGCTATTCTGTCACCATTGGCTAAGCTTGTCAATCTGTCTTTCGAGATAGGAATTTTTCCTGAATCTCTCAAGCCAGCTAAGGTTACAGTGCTGTATAAAGGTGGTTCTGGGAGTTATCCTGCTAATAATAGGCCATTTTCTCTCTTATCCGTTTTCAGCAAAATTTTTGAGAAGGCTATGCTATCCAGGCTTCTTAGTTTTCTAGTTGCAAAAGAATTTTTGCATGATTTCTAGTTTGGATTCCACGCAAATCATTCTACAGGGCATGCTTGCACAGCTCTCTTTATTCATTCGGCAATAGATTCTGGTCATATACCGACAGCTTTAGTTTTGGACGTTCATAAAGCTTTTGATTCCTTGACTCATAGGATTCTTGTTTGGAAACTATTGCATATTGGTATAAGATCAAATGCTTTTTCTTGGTTTAAATCATGTCTTTCTGGTAGGCTTATTTTAATTGATCCCCTTTTTCGGAGCTCTTCTGAAGTAGATTATGGCGCACCTTAGGGATCTGTTCTTGGCCCAGTTTTATTTCTGATTTATGTTAATGATCTGATCTCGGCAGTTAAAAAATCCGGGCCCCTGCCATGCTGCAAGCTGTGTCATCCTGACGTTCGTTCATGTTCTAATACTACTTCTAATGAAGATTTTCTCGTTGCTTTTGCTGATGACACCACTCTTGGGACCCTTGGGAAGACGGAATGTAATATCAAGTCTAACCTTTTGGTAGTATTCGAGAGAGTTTTTTCATGGTTTGATGCTAATTACTTGACCTTGAATGTTGGTAAGTCACATTTTCTTGTTTTTTCTGGAATTGGTATAGCTTCTCCTCAGCTTACACAACTTCAGGCGTCACAAGGCACCTTATGTAGCCAGAGAATAAGGTGGTCCGGTTTCTTGGTATCCTACTTGATGAGAATTTTTCATTTAGAAACCATATAGCAATGATTAGGGTCAAGGACTCGCGGACTTGGGATATCCTTTAAAAACTCGGACACGCATTTTTTGAATGTATACGGAGGCTTCTTTTTTCTACCTTATCCATTCATATTTTTCCCACTGTTCCATTGTATGAATGTCTACTTCTTCATCTATACTGTAGTCACTTTCTGTCATGCATAATAAAGCACCGTTCCATAATAAAGCACCGTTCCTCGCCAGCACCGCTCTTAAATCTACAGTCAATATACATTCTTTATTGTGCTTCTTTAGTCTTTCATGGGCTTCATGGCAATATTCCAAAATCTTTTCGAAAAATTCCTGTGTTTATTTCTGATTCAGCTCTATATAGCCTTCGTTCTTCATTTAATATCTGCATTCCTCCTACCCCTATTATGCGATCAGATTTCAATCCTCTCATTGCTTGTTAACAGGTCTTGAATTCCATACCTTCTTCAGTAAAAACATGCCACTCGTTTGCGACTTTTAAAAGGATTCTTAATGACCATTTAGTTAAGAATCAGACAGAATAGCATTTCGTTTTATTTATTCATTTTCTTTAAAAAAAAATTGTTTTTTTTTCCTTTTCCTCTGAGGAGTTGATGTCCCCTGAGTGCTTTTTTCATGGTGTATGGTTGTCTTCTCTGCGCTTTGACTCACAGGCCTCAGGTATGTTCTCTTTTTAATCTTCTATGTTATATGGCTATTGTTCTTCTTTTTTTGGTTGTTGCGTATATTGTGTTTATTTTGTATTCCCATTGTATCCCTGGCCATGGTGCCTTTTGAAGGGAATAAGGGCATTGACTTTCCATTTTGTATTTATTGGTGAATAAAACTCTGAACTCTGAAACAAATGGCCATCTAAAAAATTTTATCAGATGTATTTGAGGAAAATACGAGGTCTGTGTGTGTGTGTGGGGAGGGGGCTATCCATCCTCCGATCGCTCTGAATCTTAAAAAAGGCAAAAAAAACTTCTGATTAGCAATCCAATCAGCCCCCTCCAAAGTTTCGACAGTCACCCTTCCTATATAAACCTTAAAAGCCCCAAGGGCATAACTTACAACCCTTGTCCTGGGGGCTGTGGGGAGGGTGGGGGGTTGTCATCTTCAAATACATAATTTACGGACCTTTCAACTATGTTGAACAAAATGTCTGTCTCAAAACTTTGATTGAATGTGTTCGGGGAAATGGTGGGAGCGGGAGGGGGATTAGTTGCCCTATAATCTTTTTCGACTATTAAAAAGGCCACTAGCTGTTTCAATTTCCAATTGTATTCTGGTGCTACTGCTCGAGTAAACTGAAATGAGGAGCTTTCAACCCCATTCCCATTTGTAAAGAGATTGGTCAAGGAGCTGTTTGGTGGCCCACTGTTTTCAAATACGTATTAGCCTACGGTCTTTGCCAGTCTCTATGTTTTATGATGAATTTAGTTTATCACATATGTCAACAAAGTTCTTCTATTAAGCCGTAGGGGCCTAATTAAAAATATTCCATACTTAAGTCATGTCTTGGTTCCGTTGGCCTGTCAATTAACCCTTCTAGTTGTGAATTCTTTCGCTTTAATAGTCGATTCGATGTGGTCGCCTTAGATCTTGATAATGCTTCTCTTTTTTGCTCTATTTCAGCAAATCGGCTAGGAATTTCGCTCGTTTGTGCTCTTTCTTCCACCTGCCCAATTCTGATAATTAGATTGGTTAAGAAGCTAAGGGTAGATTTGGGAGAATTTCATCAAATAATGCTAGATTTAATAAAAAGTGCTCTGGGTAGTTTCCACGAAAGTTTTAGTTCTCCAGTTATTCTTTTCCTCTCTGGTACTACCCATTTGTACCCTACGAGTGGTATACTTCCGACATTGAAAATTTTTCATTTGTTTACAGCGATGATACCGTAATGGTAAATTAGTGTATAGGTATGATCTTGTTGACATACGTTCTAAATAAATGGCCTTACTGATATACTTTATGTGTGAGAACCTTAAATTTTGTCTCTGTTTACGACTTTATTTTACATTTCTTCCTTCCCGAAGTTGGTTAATTAATTTTTACTTACAGTGTTTAAAATTATTTTTGTGTAGTTATTTTGCTTTCTTTTCTCTTCAGTTTTTGCACTCCACATTGTTGTTTATGCTTTTTGTGGGTAATAAGTTATATTACTATATATTGTACATGGATTTTTTTTTTCCAAAATTAAAGCTCTAACCGAATTTTCTCAAACTCGTAACCTTTGTAGATCGAATTTTAAGGCCAGAAAATTTCAAGAAGCTAATCTTCCCGCCAAAAAATATTCATCCATTTTCGAGAAAAAATGTATACATAAATAAAGGATTATTGCTCTTTTAAAGAGAGTTGATACTTATGCTATAGCCATACTATACTATACCAATTAGTTATACTAACTATAATTATGCTCATATTTTATACTTGGATCGTAAGTCTTGGCAATCCATCAGAGCATAAACAAAAAATATAACTTCGTAAACCACATTGGCCTGCCATCACAATATTTACCACAATTATCTGCTGTTTTCTTCCACGTTGTAAATATTTCAGTTTTTCCAATTTGGGATTTTGCTCTATTTTGATCTCCAAGCTGTTTTCTTTTTTTATTTTTCTGGTCTAATTCTTCATATTTTCGCTCAGAAAATATGAACGTTATTTTTTTAGACGTTCTCTAATATTGCTGAAGAACGGAAGCAGTTGTTAAATCGAATTATCCGTTTTGTCGTAACAGAAGATGTATTTTGTCGTATTCAGTTTTTCGTTGGCCTCATGAAACCCCAATCACTTTTCTTCTCTTTATATATATATATATATATATATATATATATATATATATATATATATATATATATATATATATATATATATATATATATAATTTCTTAAACCAAATTGGCCTGACATCACACATATAAATAAAAACGAGAAAAAATGGTTTTTTTATAGGCAAAATGAAGATACTTAAAAAATAAAGCGAATATTTCGAGAGGACAAACGCCTCTCTTCTTCAGCGCGAAACGAAACGATGTATCAATAAAAGCCAAAAATTAAAAGAATTAAAACCAACTACCTAACAACCGCGGATATTGGCTAATAACTCGCTTTTATGGTTGTTAGGTAGTTGGTTTTAATTCTTTTAATTTTTGGCTTTTATTGGTACATCGTTTCGTTTCGCGCTGAAGAAGAGAGGCGTTTGTCCTCTCGAAATATTCGCTTTGTTTTTCAGTATCTTCATTTGGCCTATAAAAACCCATTTTTGCTCGTTTTTCTTTCTTTATGATATATATATATATATATATATATATATATATATATATATATATATATATATATATATATATATATATATATATATATATATATATATATATATATATATAACGAAAAGCAATTCACCCTGAAATGGGGTGGCAAAGTCACAAAAAAGGATTTAAAAGAAATTGAATCTTCGTGAGAGGGGCAAAGGACGAAACCTTGAATAGGTTGCGTTTGAGAAGGAGCATGATTTTAAGGAATTTAACTAAAGGAATGATTTAAGGAATTAATAAATGGTTTAAGGAATTAAAATTTAAAGGAAATATAAATTTCTTGGGAGGATGTAAAGAGGGGGGCTTTGAATACATTGAGATGGAGGAGGAGCGTGTTGGCCTCAGGCGGCTTGGTGCTGCGGTGAGTTGTTAGGAATAGTAGAGAAGGAGATTGCGCAGGTTTGTTGGCCTCAGACAAGTTGGTGCTAAAATGATTTCTTAAAAGAAATTTAAGACAACCAAACAGAGAGTTAAACTTAATTAATTAAACAACTAATTTAATTAATTAAAGATCCCCTAAATGTTGCTTATAGTATACGCAATAAACTTCTTGTAAAACAGCTTATGATGAAAATTTTATTGCACGTTAGTAATAAACAATATTTACAATAATTAATACAATCACATGGTCACCAAGTCAAAATAAAAACAAAAAGCCTCATCAACTACCTCTACTCCAATTTCGAAAACTTTGTGCAACAAGTAACAAGTGGGGAGAATGCCCATTAAAGCTTCATGAAAGGTGTTAGAGCAGGGCGAATGGGGCAAAATAAAGGCTAACAGTAATGAAAAATAAGGGCAAATTTTACTAGTCACAAGAGAAGGCCTAGCAACGTATCTTCTACAAGATATCTACAACAATAGTCTCAGTAATACTTGATGCCTACATTGTTTTCCCTCCTTAAATTTCAATAAAAGCAAATAGAGAGAAAGTCAATAAAAGCTTAACTAAAGGGCTTATTAGAGTGGGAAAATAAATATGGGCTTCACTGATCAAAAGACAAAGGCATAGCAATATATCTGCCATAATAATCTTACAGTCATATTTGTAGAACTAACTGATGCCTACTTTGTTTTTCCTCTCATAAAACATCAACACAAGCAAGTAGGGAGAAAGCCCATGAAAGCTGTATTGAAGGCAAAATTAGACAGGGCAAAATAAATTTGGATTTTGCTGATCACAAGAAAAAGGCACAGCAGCATATCTGCTGCAGTAACTCGAAAGGGATCATTTCACAGCTCATGAATTACACATGAAAAAAAATGTCAATTTCTTTTAGCATAGTAAATAAGCGAACAAGCCAAAACTTTTTAACAAAATTTGTATTACCCGAAATTTGCTAAATGGCTGATACCAGCCACCTCGCTTGTTAACATCTTAAACTTAAAAACTAGGCGTTTAAAATATGGGTAAAAATGTATTGGTGACTAATAAAAGTGCAAACTAGGCTAGTGTTGATAAAAACCTCATTAACATTATCTGCAATTATGCAGTTCTAGAGGTTTCATCTTTGTCCTTAATGAACAGGATGTACGTCAAGAGCGTGTATTACTGCTTGTACACTGCCTCTTACTACTAACAAAAAATGTGATGTTATAGTGGTGTTTGCTCAAACCCTCCTAGACTGTTTTAAAGCACCTCCCCTGTGGAAAAGTTGAAAAAATGTGACTCGGAATATACTCCTGTTAAGTGTTTTCATTCAATTCCCTAAGTCATGAAGGTCTTTATGCCGTCAAATAGCCACAAGTACGCAGTTATGCTTCTTTTCAGATATATATATATATATATATATATATATATATATATATATATATATATATATATATATATATATATATATATATATATATATATATTTATATATATATATATAGTATATATATATATATATATATATATAAATATATATATATATATATATATATATATATATATATATATATATATATATATATATATATATATATTATATATATATATATATATATATATATATATATATATATATATATATATATATATATATATATATATATATATATATATATATATATATAAAGCCTAGGTTAGTCCAAAAGACCCTGCCCGCTACAGAAAATGTTAAAAATAGGGACTTAAAAATTCAAATTCTCGTGTTCTGATCCCCCCCCCCCGTTGAACACTGCAGAGAGGTATCATCTAGCCATTAAACAAATTCAAGTATGTAGTAAAGTCATCTCTTTGTAGTTTCAAACACACCCCACCTATTTTATAAAACCACCCGCATGTGTGACCACAACTTTAACCTTCAAAAGTGTAATAATTTATTTATGGTCAAACACGTATTTTAACGTATAAAAGTTCAATTATAGTCAAAAATGTAGTTTGAAAGCCCAAAAACTATATCATAGCCAAATTTTAATAGCCTACGAATCCATGATAGCCTATAAATAAACAATAGCCTATAAATTCATTTATAGCATAAGATGTTTTTTTAAGGTAAACAAATCCTTTCTGCCAAGTTATATTAAAAAATTGCGCAATAATCGGGCACGCACATACAGTTTTTTTTGGGGGGGGGGGCCAAATTAAAACAAAAACAGAAAAAGACGAATCACATAAAAGGTTTAATATACTGTATGCATAATCATATTGATTCAAAGATTTAGAAAAGATCCCCCTCTCTGTTTGACAAGTGCCAGCGAATAATCAAGTAAACTTACGTCTTTGAATATATTTGACAAACAACGACAATTCAGCTTCCTTAAATTATAATGCCCGTTATAAGCGTCTAACTACACATTTCAGAGTCTAAATAAACTGATATCTTTTGTGGGCAATTATACATCTGTATTTTTTTTACTTTCAGACCACCCGCACTTTGACGCGACTTGGCAATATGCCAGGAGATATTTCATCTGTTTTAGAGTATATCTCATCCCTAAAGGAGATAAAATATTTAAATAAATTGAATACAGTATCTTCAATATCATTGATGTTAATTTTGACTTTTTGCTAATACGCCATCTCAAATTTCCTCTCAGAATTTTAGGCCCCGTATTTGTTAGTTTATTTCTAAAGAAACTCCTCAAATTTTGGTAGCAAATTAGTCAAAACCGTAAAGCACAAAAATTGAACATAAATTATATGATAATATTCATGCATATCTTAAGACATTTCAAGGATTTGTACCTAAATTTTGGAAATTTACCTAAACACCCCCCTCCCTCCCCCTATTTTTTATTAGAAGCACGCGCATTTGGATTAAATAATTGCATACACACACAAAAAAAAAAAAAGCTAAATGTGATTCAATATAATAATGTTAGTGGTTAATCAGAAATACTCATCACTTACAAATGAAAATTCAATAAACAGCTAAAAATGCACGATACATATACAGAAAAGGGAAAACGAAAGTTTATTATTCTTTACTTCCTCGTTAGAACGTGTCGTGTGATTAATTCCGTTGGTTTATATTTGTGATACATTTTAGCAAGCCAATCATATTACTCCTTACGTATTGTGTGTTTTAATGTGTTGGTTTTATGTTGTGGGTTTTAGCTAGCCGATCAAGTTGCTCCTTACATATTGTATGTTTTTATATGCTGTTTTAACACGTTTTATGTTGAGTGTAGATATTTAGCAAGCAAATCACATTACTTATTATATGTTGTGTGCTTTTATGTGATGTGTTTATGTTCTGAGCTGTTTTATGTTGTGTTTCGTCTGTTGTGTTTTATGTTGAGAGTTTTTAAATGTTTTTATGTTGTGTGTTGATGCGTATTTTAGCAAGCCGGATTTTATATATGTACTTTTATTTGCTGTTTTTGTGTTTTTGTTTTCGTGTTGTTTTTATAACGGATTTAAGCAGTCCAATCGCACGAATTCTTTGATCTTTAGAGAATCGTAAGGCCTTTTTAAAGCCGGGTTACATAAAATATTAATTTTAACACGGCATAATAAAATATATTCAGTCTTATGATGCTGAGCAACAAATATATATATATATATATATATATATATATATATATATATATATATATATATATATATATATATATATATATATATATATATATATATATATATATATATATATATATATATATATACAAAGAAATGCAATCTTTGGGGGGCCATCCCTCCTATAAAAAAACTAAAATGCCCCGTTTTAATTGATTATTTTTTCTAGTCGTATTTTAGATTAGTCATATTTCGACTGTTTATAACGGTTGCTAAATAAAAAGAAAAAAAAACTCGAATCATTGTCTAGTGTGTTAAACAAGAAATCGCTTCTCTCCTGTTTCAGCTTTTAAGCAATTTTTTATTTATTAGCAGATTTATTTATTTGTTATTTATTACAAACTTATTTATTTGATGTCTCCATAACTGTTTGTGTGCAGAAATGTAGTTTCTACACAACGGACAAAAGACCACTCTTCCATTTTTTTTGGGGGGGGGGCATTCTTGAAGTTATTTCTGTAGAGACAAATGACTTAACTTGTTTTACGTTGTTTTGTAAAAAAAAAATTAAGCCAGTGAAAAAAATAAAACAAAATAAGCGAAAAGTATTTTACTAATAAAAAATCCTTTTCTATGCACACAGTTAAGGTATGGGGATTTATCAGCTCATATTTGCTAGAATAGAAAATAAATTTGACTACTAATTATTCTATTGTAATTTCTTAAAGTTATTAAATGAATAACCACCAAAACCGAGTAGTTGGCACGCTAGACCTGAAATCATTCCGTGAGGACGGGGGTTCGAGTCCTGGTGTAAGGGGCGTCCCGAGGTTCGTTTTATTGGGGGGGCGATCTTCGTAAATTTTACCGAATGGCTACCTGATTTATGCCAAGTTTTCTGCAGAAATCAAGAATTTTGCTCAATTTCGGCCGATTTTGCAAAATTCCTGCCAAAATTTTCGCCGTCGGCGAAAATTTTACCAAATACCAAAAAAGTTGGGGGACGAACCCCTCCCCCCCCCCCCCGGACGCCCCTTCCTGGTGTCGCTGATTATTTGGTTTGGAACGGGGGTCAGTGGGGTGGCTCTGTGAGCTCAGCCATAGTCGACCCAGCTCTAAGTGGGTAACTGGAGAATTCTGGCGTGCGAAAGAACAGGATTGCTGGCCCCTAACGCCCCATTAGACATCCTGGCTGAAGGCCCATGAAACGAAGGTCACCATCGCCAGTGGAGATTGTAAAGCCCAATTCCATGATCTCTACCCATTTTTTAATAAATGAATATCTATACTGTCGTTGGTTTTAGCGAGAACAAACAAATTAGTTATTACGGATTATTAGACATAACGAACAGTTTCTCAAATTGTTCTCATTTTCTTTTTCAAATCATCGTTGGTTACTCATACCTTCAATATTTTGAGAACCTAATTGGAATACTTCCCTTGGCACGTATACATGAATCTATTCGGAGGGGAAGAGGTCTTAAAACTACAAAGAAAACTTGCGAGATAAGCCGTTTTTCTGCCTTTCTATCAAAAATGTAAATTTTAATTATAATTGTCAACCAAAAATACTTATTTTTATTTATTTCGAGAGTTTAGTTCAGAACATTTATTTTAGGATTAGTTGTAGAGAGAAGTCTTCTTTTTAAGTACTTACTTAAGTTTAGCCTTTGCTCCAGTAGTTCAGTCTACTAGTAGCCTATTACTTAGGTTAGTTTAAGAGAGTAGAGAGCAGTTTCTAAGTTTTTAGATTTATTTTCTAGGTTTTCTAGTTTCTAAGCTTCTAGGGCAGTTTCAGACTAATTTTAGATAGTTGTTCTTATTTCGTTCGAATATCTGTTTAAATTCGGATCGTTGTTGACATTTTTGACGGAAAAGCAGTCAAAAAGGGATAATGCAGCAAAGAGGGATTAGTAGATATATATATATATAATATATATAATATACATATGGATATTCACACCGAATGAATACGTTTCTTAGAATCGCTTGCTAACAATTTTTGTTAGCTAGAACTTTGTTCCGATGAATTAAGAAATATTTATTAGCAAACAATATTAGTTAGTAACCACTGAACAACGGAAAAGTGTCTATGACGATACAATATACACAAAACTTTGAAATATCATGGTTTTAGGATTTTTAGACAAATTAAAATTGGGCCTATTTCTACTTTATTTATTTCAACGAGCCAACAAAATAAGGCAAAAAAGGCTTACAGACGCATGTAAAAAATATCAAGCTTATTCAATTTTTTCTAAAATAGAACGTCAATATGAGAAAAAACTTATAACTTTTTTTTTCTAAGATATATATTCCAGGAATTAAATCGATTAAAGTAATACAAGGGAAAACATCTGACTAATTGTAAAAAGCAACATAATTCAGTACAGATTAAAAAGCTATATACATAAGGCAAAGATTAGGGTGAGATGGGGCTGCTTTTCTGGAATGAAAAGTAGAAAATTATCCGAAAAAGGCACCCCGTTTAGCTTCCGTCAACACTAGAAGACAAATATATGCCCAAATTAGGGGGTTAAGGAACTTGAATGGCTTCTGGGTCGGGTTGCCATCAAATTTTCAAAGGAAAAAAAAATTCAAAGGCAGCAAAAAAAGTATCTGTAGCAAGGCTTACTCATCTAGATTTCTGAGTTGCAGATCTGATCGTGGTCTAGACAGAGCATTTTTTTTTACTAATATAGAACACAGAGAACAGTATGAATAACTAATGAGAAGGGAAACTCAAATTCGGCTGATAAGACAATAACCAATGCCATCTAGTAAAGTCAAGGAAAAAATAAATAAATAAAAACCTAATATCAATACTAGCTGTACTCTTTTTTTTTAATCTCTTTTGATTAATAATTCGGCCGAAGGACAAATTTTGCCAAAAGAGGAAAATAAGTATATTTTTTTTAATTAGCATATGCTCTGCAGGCTAATATGACCGAGAACCCCCCATCATACCCGGAAAAAAGTCGGGTTCTCCTAAATCTTCAGGAACATATACTATAGCAAAAATTCAATTGTTTTAATGTTTTAATTGTTAAATTGTTTTAATTAAAATTGGTAATGGACGTTAACTCTTAAGCGGATGTTGGAGAACCTGAATTTCTTTCAGGGAAATTTGGGAGATTTGGTAAAATTTGGCACGAATGACAGCCAAAAATTCCATTCCTTCCGATCCCTTTTTTGGCTTAGACATATATATATCTAATAAATGAAAGCAAAAAGGTCCCTTTGATATGAATAATGTTGAGGCGGCAACCCAGCTATGATTATAGCATTAATGATACAGCTCAAGAAAATACTGATTAAAAACAGTGTTGACATAGCTTTTGAACACCCTTTAAAAGACAAGCTACAAAAGCACATAAAACGCGCAATTTATACTTGATCACTCACCAAAATCTTTCTTGATAGACAAAAAAGTTGATAAGATAGTATCTACACTGCATTAGCACAAAAATTGATGGCGTCTTTCTGATAAGATAATATAATCGCATCTTGGACACGAACGTTCTCCTCGCATGTGCGACAATGTATAACCATGCGTCCAGACTTCGGTCAAAATTGCTTCAATCCAATCATTCACAAGAATAACAAAACCACATTTCAGACAGTGACATAACCAATGGCGGTTAAGTCTGAAGTGGACGCTAAAATATTAACTGATTACTGTTAAACAAAAAAGTGATTAAGTACGTTAAAAATTTTATTTTATATAAATTATATTCTATACAAAATATGTTTTATATGAAGTATATATATATATATTTTATATAAGTTATATTTTATATAAAAATGATACCATCTTAGTCGAAATAAAAAGATATACCGTCAAGCAGTATCTCATCTTTTTGGCTTGTGTTATTAATTTTACTAAATAGAAAAGAAAGAATTGTCCATGAAACGATTAATTATTTACCGCATCTGACAACATGTAATCATTTACTGCTTTATTCATTATTTGTCATTTTTTTTGTTATTCGCATTTCAAAACCTCCTTTTTCATAGATTATAATAGTCACTTGTATTAGATATAATACAATTTTCAAATTATTTTATATATTCTTAGTAATTAATAATGACATAGCTAATAATTAATAATGGCCGTTATAATCTTTAATGCCATGGTCTGTAACATTAGTAAGCCTAATGTTTATAATATTTTTGTGTTGATTAATTAATAATCAATAATCGTTAATTCAATAACTAATAATGGCTTGCCCTTCGGCTATTCCGAAGATTCTGTTTTGGGCATTTCCCCTTAATAAACGAACAATATAATTCTAATAAATAGCTACTTTTTCAATGAGAAAAAAGTAAGGCAATATACACAAACATTTTAAGTACGTAACCTAAATCTTGCCTTATCGAAAAAGATGAAAAACTGAGCAAAACGGAAAAAAAATTTTAACAGTAAAAAATCCCTTCAATGGAAATTAAATGAATACAAAAAGCTTTGTCAGCAACATGAGGGGAGAAGTGAGTCGACGCCCTCCTAAAAAACACTTTCAATCCTCTAGAAATTTCATCTGCCCCTAGACTTATTAAAATTCGAAAACATGCAGCGGCTAGTCAGCTGCCAGCTTCAACAGACTCAAAGGAATGCACAAGATTTGTTTTCGGTAGGAGTGTCATAGTACAAAAAATAAAATATTTTATAAATAAAAAAGGTCACTAAATTTAATAACAAAATAAACAATGCCAAAAAAATAATAAAATATAATAAAGTATAAAAAATAATAAAGTTGGGGATTTACTAAATTAAAAGAGATTTAACGTCCTTACTCCACAGAAGTTCAGTGAATTTTTTTGGTGAAACCAGGACATAGCATAATTTTTTTTAGTGAAGTCAATACTTCACTAATGAAGTATTGCCGCTGGGACTCTTTTGATTTTATTATGAGATTGCTTTCTACAGTTTTTATTTGTTTTGCAATTATTTAGCAGAGGACAGTTATTGGTTTCCTAACAAACAAACCTATTCTCAAGAAATCACAGATAGGCTATTTCAATAGGCTAGCTATAAAAAGTGTGTGTTAATTTAACCCACTATTTAAAGATGAATAAATTCCAATTTCTGAGCTTATATCGCAAAGACTTTTAAGCGGATTGAAGACACACGCGCAAAAAAAAAAAAAAAAAAAAAAAAAAAAAAAAAATCTGCAAACTGTATCCAAATTGCTTTTAATGCAGTGTAGATTCTATCTGACCTAAGGCAAAGAAAGAGAGCAATAACATATTCAAATCACTGGCAACTATCGTGAGTAAAAAATGAAGACTAAGCTAAAACAGGTCACGCAGCAGGTTCTTTATGCTCCTCTTTGTCTCGAGATTCTGTCACTTCTTCAGAAATACCATCCTCAGGCGCCACCACATCATTGGGGGTTTTCAGCGTTTCCATCTCTGACTCCAAAGCTCGGATTCGCTTTTCATGACGAACTAGCATAGCTTTTAATCGACGAATCTCTTCCTGGAGTCCTTCCAAAACCTTTTCCTAAAAAAAACAACTCTAAATACAAGTCGTACTGAACAAACAAAGCTGCATCAGCAATAACTGCATCAAAGTTGACGCATCAGCAAGCTGTATCTAGGATTTTTCTTCAGAGGAGGAAGGTGGAGGGAGTAAATTAATAGGAAGAAATAACGTATGACAATATACTGACAATTAAAGACTGAAATAGAAAAATATTGAGCTTTTATACTCGAGTGGAGAGAGAGGAGTAATAGTCCACCTGTTAATGTGTGATTCCCATTGTGACTTCATTGTTATTCCAGGAGCTTCTAAGAAGCGTAAGGTAACACAAAGGCAAGGCACTACCCAGAGATCTTGAGTTTTTAACCTCCCCCCTACCACTAAAAAAAAACATAGGATTTTCTATAGTTTATAATAGGATTTTTTTTACATAGTAATTCAAAGGCTTTTTCATAGGAAGTATAGCTTTCTCCCATCATAATTTTGCAAGCATAAACAAAATACAAATATAGAATGACACTTAACTGTTAACTACAAACAGTTGGAAAAATGTCACTCCCCTAAGATTTTTTTGGTGCCCTCATTCCTTGTTTCTTTCTTTTTTTCGCTCTTTTTTTAAAACAAATTTGTCAATTTGGCCAATTTTTGTCAGGTTAGGTAGGTTGAGTTTTAAACTCCCCCCTAACTTTAAAAAAACAAAGTAGAACCCCCCCCACCAACAAAAACTAATTCTGGTACAACCCTGTAAATGTTCCAGGGCTTTAAGTATGACCCAGAAGATTTTAGAAGGAAGAGACATGTCTAAAGCTTCAAAATGTACCAGTATTGGGGTAAAATCAATAGACAATAAGTCATTACTAGGAAAGACAGATTGTTGAATGTACACAAACTTGAGCTTATTGATTGCCACGTCTCTTGAACATGGAATCTATTTGGTGCCACATTTTCGTTCAAAATTTGTATTTTAACTTCAAGCAAAACATCAACTCCCGGGGTCATTCTTCTAAAAATAAGAAATATTAAATCTCAAAATTGGTAAAAAAAAAAAAAAAAAAAAAATTTGGCCAATGAATAGTAAATATTTTTAAAGAAATTTTGACAAACCATAAGTTCCAAAAAATTTTCTTTTTTTTATTAATTAACATTCACAAAAAAAATAACACCTTCACGCCTGGGAAAAAGTTATGACGATTTGCGGTCGCATGAAAATCCAAATATCAATTTACCTAATTAATAAAATAATTAGATAACCCGAACGAAATAATAATAACAAATCCAGTCTCCATCACTCATCCATACTCGCCTCCGCGCTCTGCCTCCATACCAACCTTTATCTCCCCTAACCACCCTTTTCCCCCTACCCACCCTATCCCCAATAACAATGAAAAATGTATTTTATCCCACTTTCTAGGGCTATAATGAGAGAAAGGCTGAGATGACTATGTTGAAAGATGACAGATTGCCAAAGATTATACTTTCGTTTTTCAGTTTACCAAAAAGAAAGCAAATGGTCCCGGTGGAATGTAGGATACGACCTTTAGACACGACAGTGACGATACACATATACACAAACGAATGGGACTGAGTATTGTCTAAAAAATACTATTAGACCATAGATTTGTTTTTAACCCCTAAACTAACCATAGTATTTTTATATTATACTCCCGACCTAGTATTATTCATCTAAGTAGAACCTGTTTCACTAACGCTCAATCCTAATTAAATATACCTAAGTATGATAAAAATATAATAATTTAGAAAAAAATTTGGGCTATATATTTCCACAATAGGGGGGGGGGGGTAAAGTATAGCGGGTCTGCATGCAAAACGTGTTAGTTACAATTATTCTGCATATTACCAAGTAAGAATTGTTATCTAATTCCACACTGTCCAAATACTTTTCCCCCCCCCTCCCCCTAATGTCCAAATATATAGCCCAAATTAGAGATTTTCCATCTATTTTGTCACTTCTCTTTGTCATGTCTCACGCTAAGCTAAAAGAAACTAACAAAGAAAAAAACGGTTTTACAATACGTCAATGAATGAACAAGTTGAGTGGTCGGGGGTATATCATACAAGTACCCTAAGCATGTTTTCTCATTTTATGAGAAATTACTTATTTAAATTAATTAGGAGATATACAATACAAACGACTCACAGAGACGCTAGAGGAAGCAGGAGCGGGCTGGACAGCTGGTTGTGTTGACTCGGTGGTTGACCCATTATGAGATGTTGCTTCTACATTGTGTGAAGCCTTGGGCTTGTCCAGTATATTTCGTTTTACTACCTGAAAATAAGTTCGAGTCCTTAGTATATAGACAACAAAGGGCTGAAAAAGAGGCTGTCCCTCACAGTAAAAACCATAATTATACATATACATCTGTGAAAGATGAAATTTCGTCTCAAATGATCAGTGACACTTCTTCTAATCGGACAATTTTCAGATTTTTATATAAAGAGAGTTGCATTGCCTGACAGGTTATATTTAGTAGACATTGGAGTTCCACAGGGATTTGGTTCCTCCCTCCCGATCATTCAAATCATTTGACTTGTTTCGCTTTATTTTCACTTATTTGTTTTATTTGTTTGACTTTATTTTCAAATAATGAGTTAGTAGGTGGAGTTCCAGCTCATTTTACAAATTAAGGGTTTTTCGGTTTACTATCTGAAAACATTTTCGAATCATTAGCCCAACTTTACTGCTTTAACTTTAACTGTACCGGGAAAAAACTTTTTTTTAACGCTAATTCAAGCTAATACTTATAATAATCAAATACTTCCCCAAATGGCTTTCTTAATTATACAACGTCAGATCCAAGTGAAATTCAACATACCTTTAAGCAAATATTTGACCTAACAAAAGGTGGAAAATTTTACCAAGTGAGAACAACCAAGCGATGTCACTCAATGAATTCATGTCTGATAGTAAGAAAGAAAGAAAGGAAGGAAGAAAGAACGAAAGAAAGAAAGATAGGTAAATAAAGGTCCAAAAATAGCATGATCTAATCCGATAAAAGGTGACAAAACTTTGTAAAGTGAAAACCATAAAGCGATACAAATCATTGAATCCTGTCTGATAGAAAAAAGACAGAAAGCCAGATAGAAAGAAAGAAAGATAGATAGATAGATAGATAAAGAAAGATCCGAAAAAATAATTATCTGAACCGACTAAAGGCGATACACTTTGTAAAGTGAAAACGACAAAGCGATAAAAAATCATTGAATCCTGTCTGATAGGAAGAAAGAAAGAAAGGTAGATAGAAAGAAAGAAAGACATAGAAAGATCCAAAAATAGAATGATGTGACCGGAGAAAAGGTGATAAATTTGTAAAGTGAAAACAATAAAGCGATGCTACTCTACGAATTCTGTCTGATAAAAAGCGGAATTCACAAGGATATGATACATTGCCATTATAGTATATAGCATATGCACATCTTTATGAAAACACATCTTTTATTCACATCTTTTACGACTCCATTGGAAACCAGAAACCTTAAAAAACTTCTTTGATAAAAAGCCAATTTAGTAATTTCTTTTGGTATTAATGATAGATATGATCTGTTCTAACGGTATCAAATTTATTGCTGTAGTACGTTCTGGGTATGAAACAAAAACAAAAAGTTTTTTCAACTGAAAGTAAGGAGCAACATTGGAACTTAAAACGAACAGAAATCATTACATATATAAAGGGGGTCGTCCCCTCTTCAACACATTGCTCTTCACGCTAAGTTTTTTGATACTTAAAAAAAAGCTTCTTATTGTTCTAATTAAACGACTTTTGTCTTTCAGGAGCAGTTTGTCTTACAATTATAAAAAATTGTAACCAAATTCAAACTTTAGCGTGAAGAGCAAGGTGTTGAAGAGGGATGACCCCCTCATTTATGTAATAAATTCTGTTCTTTTTAAGTTCTAATGTTGCTCCATAATTTCAGTTGAAAAAAACTTTTTTAATTTTTTTAAATAATATTAAAAAAATTTTAAATAAAAAAGTTTTTTTTAAAGTCTGCGTTTTTTAATACCAGGAAATCTGGCTCCACCTGCACGGAAAAATTCCCCCATCCCATGGAAAGATCTAATAGACAATTAAATCCCCTGGTGAAAACTTATCCCGGACAATTACACGTAACATCTCTACGCGTAAAATTGAATATGCAAAGAGAAATTTAAGACTAATAAAAAGAATTTCAGATAGGGATTCTGGCTAAGTCCCCCAATGTAAATTTTCCCTGAGATTCTCACCCCCTGAAACCTCCCTCCACAAGAAAAATTCTCCCGGTGGAAAATCCCTGCTACAGAAAATTCACCTCGCCCCACCCAAGAAATTTTAAATTTTTAAGACCTTTAACCAGGGGCTGTGGGGGCTCATATTATCTTCAAAGGTATAGTTATGTGGCCTCTCAACCACGCTGAATAAAATGGCCATTTTAAAATTTTGATCGAAAGAATTTGGAGAAAAAGAGGCGTAGGAGGGGGCCTAGTTGACCTCCAATCTTTTTAGTCACTTTAAAAAGGCACTAGAACTTTTAATTTCCGTTCGAATGAGTCATTTCCCGATGTTATGGCGCCATTGGTTCGATATGATAACCCATGGGGAAAGAAAAAACAAATAAACACGTATTCGTGATCTTTCTTCTGGCAAAAAATTCAAAATCCCAAATTTTTGCAGGTAGGAACTTGAAACCTCTACAGTAGGGTTCTCTAATGTGCTGCATCTTATGGTGTTACTTTCATTTAGATTTTCTGACTTTTAGGGGGTGTTCCCTTTTTTGAAAATCAGACAAATTTTCACACCCTCGTAGCCTTTAATAAGTAACACAGAACCTAATGAATCTTATATATTTGGAATCAGCATTATAAGCCAATCCTTTTTATACATATATTGGTATAGAAATTCCGTTTTTTAGAGTTTCTGTTATTAATAAGCCGTGTCACTCCTTACTCACAGTTCGTTAACACGAACTCTGAAGTTTTTATACTATGATAAGTATACAGAAATAGAAGCTTTGTACGAATTTATCCCTCACTCAGCAACCAAAGAACCTCACACTAAGGGATGCGGCAGCCAACAGCATTCTTATAACTTACTTATTTTTGGATTTTCTTCAAATTTGTACAAAATATGTACAAGTAATCTAACTACTATTTACTATTACATGCTGGTTCACTCCTTTACAGGTTACCAACATGGTTCACTTCTTTGCAGGAGGTTCACTCATGTAAAGGAGTGAATAGGAAGTACCTAGGTGAATAGTGAAATAGGAGTACCTAGGTGAGTACTAAGAAAAGATTGAAAAGTTTCAAAACATAATACACTTTGGCTTTTTAAAATGTGAACCCTTCTTTAGGCTGTCTATAAGGGAACTAAGGGCAGTCAAACCCTTGAGTTTAGGGATTATGGACTTCAAAGCAAGGGACAAATTCTGTCATGGTCCCTTCAGTTCTTCTGTTCATTTCTGTATCTCTAACATAGCGTAGCAATTAGGTGTATTTAACTAAGACACTAGTCCCCACAAAGGCTCCACGGCCTGTAAAAAAACAAGGGGATCGGGTAAACATATCATTTAAATACTAACTCAAAAACTACAAAGAGGGAAACAGGTTTAAGTATGCAACAGGATAAGAACCACTCATCAAGCAAGACCGTTCATAGAATACTAAAAAAGTGAGAACAAAATGTGAATTCTAGAAGAAAAAATTGTCATCGGTGAGAGCAAAGGTCGTTTTAGGGGGGAGGGGAGACAGAAAGGGCCCTTGCCCCGGGCACAGAAATTTTAGAGGCGCAAAATTTAAAATGAATTATCTGACGGTTATAATCATTTTACAATATTTGAAATTTTATTAAAATCAAGTAGAGGGTGCAGTAATAACTGAAAATAATAAATTAATTGGTTAATTAATAGATAAAAATAAATTAAAAGCAATTAGATAATAACAATGAAAAATAAACTATTGATTAATAATAAATTGAAAATTATTTCGTTAATACCCAAACATTTTTTAAAACATGGCCAGAAAACTCTTGGGATACAAGGAGGGGGGGGGGCTAATCAATACTTTGCCCCGGGGGTAAGAAAAGCCAGAACCACCACTGGGTGAGAGTGAAACTCACAAATCCTCCAATTAACAATAGACAAGGAGGCATCAGGGAAATTTTCCATATAATTGTATTATTGTTAAAGAATATATTGTTAAAAAATGTTAAGGAATATATAGTTTGTTGTTAAAGAGCAACAAGTCAAAAAACTGAAATAACATTTATTTACCTAGCATGTATTACTGGGTCTTGGTTATATATTTCTCTTTGCCTCTTTAAGGTTTATGATCATACTATGATATTTATTAACACTAAGAAACTTTTTTGGTCCATGGTGAACACAAAAATCACCAAAAATGTAAAATTAAATAACAAAACAGACCATTGAATCAAAAATGAAAAATTTAACTAAAAAAACACCATGTACCATAGCCATACCAACCAATCTTCTCAATTTCTTGTAACCCATAAAAATCTAACCACTTAAGTTTAAAATCGACTCAATTCTCCCTTCCAAAGCGCCACCAAAAATCCCCCCCCTCCTTACTCCTATTAATTTCTTAGAAAATCCAAAAAATGAACTAAATCATCTTTCCCATCTCGACACATTGGCAACAAAAAAGGAGCCGCGTTAAACCTCATGTTCCTTGTTCGCGTTAAACCTCTACACGTGCGATAAGTTTACAGCTTGTCATGATATAACAAGAGCCTCCTCGCCCCTCCCTCTGCTTACGTTCATAATGTCAGGATTTTCCACAGAAGGGGGGTGGGCAAAAAAACTGAACTTTTAGGCATCGTTCTTGATGTTACCAGGACAGGGAGGTTTGTTCCAACCACTGTAAGAGAATCCCTTCGTTTCTTTGACACGAGGCAAGTCGTTTTTATGCAAAATTAATTTGAGCGTAATTTAATGTTTTAGGTGATTAATTATTTCTTATGACGATGATTGACATTTTTTTTGTTTCAGGATTTTCCAAAAACGCTGTTCCAAAAAATGGTCTTTTCCTATTGAAGTCACTATAATACGCGGTAGCCTGGTGAATTTGTTTTGACATTCAACAAGATGCCTAAGACAACATTAATTATGTTTGATTGAAAGTTCGTTCAAATTTCTTTAAATAATTAATACTATTGTTTTTATAATGTTTTGTTTTCTGCAAAACATGCGTCCGACAATCCTTCTGCTGTAACCTGCATCAAAAGCAAATTAATTTTGTAATTTTATTTATGCATGACAGATGTCGCTACACACAAACCTGAACTAAGGCATTATTTAAATTTTTTCTAGAAAATTTCTAGAAATTTCTAGAAAATTATAGAAACTTTCCTAAGCAACTGAAGAATTTACTTATTTTTCAATATAAAAATTGCAAATAAAATTTTAATATTACTTGGTCGATGGATAAATCAGTTATAGTCAAAACCCATTTTCCCAGAAACACCCGAGTTGGAATCTGATTTCATCGAAAAGGTTCAGCCGGTTATCCGTCAGAACCGCCCACATCTGCAGTGGCAAAATGGGCTAAAATTTCTGTACAAGTAGGCATCTGAATGCAATGTTTTATAGTACAAGGAGAAAGAGAAATATTTAATTGCCACAAGATAGGAACGCATTTAATATGCATTTAGCGTTTAATATACTAAAGGAGGCTTAATTATTGAAACTTTTCCTAAAAAATTATAATAAAATTTAAAATAATACTTGGTCGATGGATAAATTATAATTTTTTCTATTTAAGAAGTATTATTATTTAATTATTAATAGTTTATCCAATCATTTATTATTATTTTTTTTATCTAATGCCTCTTTATTGCTTCTTAGACTTAATTTAATAAATGCTTAATTAATTTAATATATTATACTTAATATTACTTAATACTTAATATACTTATTTACATATTAATTAGGTATAATTAAATATACTTAATATTAATTAAGATATTATTATTAATATTTAATTACTGAATATTACTTATTACTTAATAATTTAATATATACTTAATTAATTGAATATATCATTTAAGACTTATTTAACATATTTTATTATTTTTATTTAGACTGCTTAGAAGTTTTATTTATACTTCATTCTTTTATTTAATGCTTTATACTTCTAAGACTTAGAGAGTACACACTTAATATAGCCTTAGAGAGTACACACTTAATAAGACTTAGAGAGTACACACTTAATATAGCCTTAGAGAGTACACACTTAATAAGACTTAGAGAGTACACACTTAATATACTCTTAGAGAGTACACACTTAATAAGACTTAGAGAGTACACACTTAATATAGCCTTAGAGAGTACACACTTAATAAGACTTAGAGAGTACACACTTAATTTAATAAAAAAGGATATAAAATTATATGAAAATAAACCAGTTACTGAACACAATCAACCCGTTTTTAAGGGAAATACTAGACAAGCTGAAAAAACTAATAGTAGCAAAAAATTATTAGAGATGCTTGTTTCTGATATGATTTGTTCAGTATGAGGTACCTTTTTTAGTCTTAGCTAGAGTTGCACTTAGTTTTATTGATTTAATAGTTTCATTTTGGTGTTTATGATAACAAAAAGGTAATTCAACAGAAATATTTTCACAAAATCAATTGTTTTTGGGGTTTATACAATTACGGTTCGATTGATCTTATTTTCATGGTTCTGTTGGTTTAATGATTTGGTTTTGAGGCTTATGATGAAAAAGGGGTTATTTGACAAACAAATATTTATGAGTTCTTTTATTTGTCAAGATATTTGCAACAAAAATCAACTACAACATATTCTTCCCCACAAGGCTCCATGGCCAAGAAGAACATGGGAAAAATGCCAATAGAAATATATAAACAAAATGTAGAATCCATTCGCTCACCTTAAGAATCCCCAAAAACACAAACTATGCGGGGGAGTAGCGCATGATTCCATCAACCCAATTAAAAATTTATCCTAATCCAGAGACATCAATTTTTAAGAAAACTTAATTATTAAATAGAAATTCTCTAACATACTTTTTAGAGATACGAAAAAAGTGGCAGCTTTATGCAGGCTCAAGGGGTAAGTTCCATATCATGTTGGAAACTGTCAGAGGGTTGAATTTAGACAGCAATGAGGCAGTATGAGGAATATTCTGGATAAATGTTTCATAAGTTTATAGGAACATGGTTAATTAGTTATATTTTCAAAATTTTGCTAGTTTACTGGATTGGTTGTGAGCATGGGCGTAGGCAGCATATTGTCTAGGGGGGGGGGGCAGTCGATAGTGTGATGGAGGGTCTTTTATGAACTGCTTTTCCAACCATCTGCTTTTTCAGCCATATCTAATGTAAATTTGAAGGTCTTATATGAGAAACTTATATAAGGTCTTATATGAGAAACTTATATGAGAAGGTCTTATATCGAAGTGACTTATATGAGAAACACATATTTATAGAATCAAAATATTTAAATCAATCTTACCTTAAGATCTTGTTGTTTGGTTGAAGATGGCACAGCCCCTCCTTTGAGGGAAATTAACGTAGGGGGTTTGTCTTCTCCAGCATGCCATTCATCAAAAGTAAGGGCTGGAACATCCCCCGGAGTATCCGGGTATAGGTCTTCTTGGAACAGCTCTGACTAAAAAAAAAATCTGAATAAAAGTACATGCAGACCCCCCCCCCCCAAAAAAAAAAAAAAGTGGAATGGATTTAAAGCTTTTAATATAAGTTATCTATAGAAGATTTTCGTATCTAGGCGTCGTTGATCTGATAATCTCTAGAAACAGATGACGTTTGTAGCACTTAATACCTGCTTGGCACCCAATACCTGGTTTAGGTTGTTAGATGGCGTCTGTGGTGCTGACTAGCTACTTGGCACTCGTACCATTTTTAGGTGATGGGTTTATACCCAATTTATGTTAAGGTATTAGGTATATACCTAGTTAGTATTCCCAGTTTGTTGCCATGGCAATGCAAGGTCATCGGATGGCAATCACGCTGCCGAATTCAGCACTAGCTTTGTAAAAAACGGCACCAAAAAGTTAGAGATTTTTTATCTGATTATGATATCTGTTTTTAAATAAATAATTCATATAGTCTTCCTAGTTTTTACCTTGGAAATGGAAGTAATCAAAAATTATTATCCTTTGACTTTGTTTAGTGCATTAGTCAAGCCATCCGTGGCAAAAAAAACGTCATTTCACGAACTTAATTCTTGTCTACCATAAAGCCACTTTCTATCAAGTCATCGATATTCGCCAGTCTATGGCGATTCAGATTCCAAAAAGGTATTAAGATGACAATATTTTGACGTTATTGGAAAACATCTGCACACGCACACGCGTGTTGTTCAAGCCAGGGGACTGCAAGTGTATAGGGGTTTGGCCATGACAATTCTAATGTTGCCTACTTTTGCTGCAATCCAACGCCATTTTTAGAGTGTTTCAGGCTATTTTTCGAAATTCCCTTAAATTTTTTTTCAAAATAACATTTTACTATTAAGACCAATTTTGAAAATAGTTACCCTTCCTAAATCAGCTAGAAATGGCAATTTTTTCTCACTTGCCTTTTTTAATACGTTTTTTTAACATTTGGTTACTATGGGCCTCCTTTCCTAGGTTGAAGAAGAAGAAGAAGTAAGACAAGTATTGTGGAAATTTCTCTTCTTAAGCATGCATTATGAACAAAAAAGTGGGGCCATTTGATTCCCCATTTGACACTTTCAAAATGAGATGTCTGCTTTTCTGACAGTTCAACTCCCTCCTAATAGTCCCAAATATACTCCAAGGATATGTACAAAACTAGAAAAAAAAATATTTCTTTATAATATGTAACACGATTTTTTTAATCGTGTCTAAATAAACACGCGTCTGCACGCATAGCCACTCCAGTCTATGGCGATTCGGATTCCAAAAAGGCATTAAGATGGCAATATTTTATCGTTATTGGAAAACATCTGAAGACGCACACGCGTCTGCACGCACAACCATGCAGTCAAAAAAGGGAAGAAGAACAAACTCGTACTATTAGCACCAGTTTAACAATTAACATTTATTACAATTAACAGTTTATAACGGTGCTGTTACCAATTTAACCATTCATTCATACACTTTTTCTAGCACCTTTAACATCTAGGAGTAGGTTTTTAAAGACAGGTTTAGGTTCATTTCATCAAATAAACAAAAAATCAAGCCATATAATTAGAAAACACTACGCTAGGGAAAAAATTAATTTAAAGTTTGTGTTAGTTTGTGTTTTAAAGACAACACTATAAGGTTTTTGTTTTAAAGACAGCACTATAAAGTTTATGTTTTAAAGACAGCACTATAAAGTTTGTGTTAGTTTGTGTTTTAAAGACAGCACTATAAAGTTTGTGTTTTAAAGACAACACTATAATGTTTCTGTTTTAAAGATAGCACTATAAAGTTTGTGTTTTAAAGACAGCACTATAAAGTTTATGTTTTAAAGACAGCACTATAAAGTTTGTGTTAGTTTGTGTTTTAAAGACAACACTATAAAGCTTGTGTTTTAAAGACAACACTATAAAGTTTGTCTTAGTTTGTGTTTTAAAGAGAGCACTATAAAGTTTGTGTTTTAAAGACAACACTATAAGGTTTCTGTTTTAAAGACAGCACTCTAAAGTTTGTGTTTTAAAGACAGCACTATAAAGTTTATGTTTTAAAGACAGCACTATAAAGTTTGTGTTAGTTTGTGTTTTAATGACAGCACTATAAAGTTTGTGTTTTAAAGACAGCACTATAAAGTTTGTTTTTTAAAGACAACACTATAAGGTTTCTGTTTTAAAGACAGCACTATAAAGTTTGTGTCTTAAAGACAGCACTATAAAGTTTATGTTTAAAGACAGCACTATAAAGTTTGTGTTAGTTTGTGTTTTAAAGACAGCACTATAAAGTTTGTGTTAGTTTGTGTTTTAAAGACAGCACTATAAAGTTTGTAATTTTGCATCAAAGACTACCGAAACTTTCTGAAATAAACGATTATGGCACTGACTTTGATTATAACCTTTTATATCATTGATTTAATTGAGATTTTGATTCACTATAATTTCCTATTTTAATTATAACCTAATAACTATTTTGCAGACAAAAATTTACATTGCACCTGAAAGCAGTTAAGTATAATTTTACAGTAAGAATATCATGCTAAAGTATCATTTTGCATCACCCTCGCTCTTTAGGCTGAAATTTTAGTGGTCTTAAAAAATGTCTTTTATTCAAATTCAACGGGACTTGTTGTTGAGCGGTCTCTCTTAGAGAACTGTGATAGAAACCCAAACTTTAGCGTAGCGAGCAAAGGTTGAGGAAGAGGCAGCCCCCTTTACACACGGAACAATTTCTGTTAGGACTAAGTTTTAATGTTGCTCCTTACTTACGATTGAAATATTGTTTCTTTTTTAAATTGAATTTCTGACTTTTCTTGAAATCATGCCAGGAAAACCCCTTCTCCCCTTCGTTTAAAACTTCGCTTATAAAATTTCCCAAGGCTTCTTCCCTCCACACAAAATATTCTCCCCTTGGAAAATCCCCCCCCCAAAAAAACAAAAAAAAATCTGTATATTTCTCAATAATAAATATGGTGTGTGAACAAAGGGAAGATTGCGCAATTTACAGACCTTTCCCTGTGGACTATTGGGCCATTTTATCTCCAAACCCATAGTATTGGACCTTTTAACTATGCTGAACAGTGTGTCTTTCTCAAAATTTTGTTCGTATGTCTTTTGGGGGTAAAGGTGCGTTGGATTGGGCTAGTTGCCCTCTAATATTTTTCGTTACTTAAAAATGGTACTAGATAATTTCGGAGACCACACTGCCTTTCCATGACAATAAAATAAACGTTCAAAATAGGGATAAAATCCTTTTTAATAGACAGTGTATAAACAACAAAAGTACGAAGAACAAAAGGGAAATCTTTTTGTAAGACAGTGGAGATAATTTGAATGAATATTTCGGCCCTATGTCCAAGGGCCGTCCTCAGCAAGACAAAAATATATAAAAGAAAAAAGACTCACAACAACATGCGACCAATAAAACCAAAAAAGTGGAAATTCTTTCAAAACAATCCTAGCATCATTACTTCAGCGAAGTTCAACCAGGACTGATAAAAAGTAAGGTAAAACAAGACGATTCAATGAAATGAAAGAAAATAAATTAAAAACATGTTCTTATTGCTAATCCAGCCTTTTTGGCAGCTAACCTCAAAGGTCTTTTTGTAACCGGTTCTGTGTTAATGTCTATCGGTTTTTTAAAATATTTTGTAAGATCATTTTTAATTAAATTTGTGTATAGAGCATTTAGTGTATAGTCCCCCAAGTCCCTATTTAAGGAAATATTATTATTAATCTTAAGTCTGATTTCAATTGAGTCTCGTACTACCTGCTTTATGCCTAGGTCATTGCTAATAAGGGCAGATTCATCAAAAAGTATATTGTGGTTAGGATTTTCAAAAATATGGCTGCCTAATGCAGAATCAGATGAAACAGTGGAAATATTAGAATTTAAAGCTTTGACAATATAATCTTTATGTTGTTGTATGCGCTTTTCTAAATTCTGGTTTGTTCTAACTATATAATATTTGCCACAATCTCATGGTATTTGATAGACCCCTCTTTGGCGAGTAACTGGGGTTTTATCTTTACCAGAATTTAGAAAATTTATGATTCTAAAATTATTTGTGAATACTACATGCAGATTATTTTTTGTGCAAACTTTTTTAAGATTTGTAGTGATTTTTGGGATAGAGGGGAGGTAAATTATATTTAAGG
Source organism: Artemia sp. Qi Xiang Cuo (assembly GCF_049724085.1). NCBI lineage: Eukaryota > Metazoa > Arthropoda > Branchiopoda > Anostraca > Artemiidae > Artemia > Artemia sp. Qi Xiang Cuo. The sequence goes on from NC_142803.1 coordinate 4,924,558, forward strand.
GCTTGTCAGACATCTCACTTGGTAAGCTATCATTAATTTTACGTGAATGTCTTTTCAGTCTACAGTTAATTACATTATTAATAAATATCATAGGATACCCATTTCCAAAAAGTATGTCCTTGATAAAGTTTAATTCTGCTGTGATGTGGGAATCAGAACAAATATTTAGGGCGCGATCGACGAGGGATATTACGACTGCTCTTTTAACTTGGGGGGGTGGTTTGATGTAAAATGCAAATATCTATTATTTTGTGTTGGTTTTCTATAAATAGTAAAATTGAGTTTATCAAAGCTACGAATAACTAACACATCCAGGAATGGGATTTTATTTGCGATTTCAATTTCTAAGGTAAACTGTAAATTTCTATCATATGTATTAAGGTGATCTAAAAAACCCTTAAGCTCATTTTCCCCATAGTTCCAGAGTGAAATTACGTCATACATGTACCGTCCACAAAAAATATGTTTCAAAAAAGACGAATCTAATGCCCAATTTTCAATATGTTCCACATAAATATTTTCCAGTAACCCAGAGAGGGGAGTGCCCATCGCTAATCAATTAATTTGCTGATAAAAATACTAAAGGAATTGGAAATATAGTGAGTGTTTGTTACAGAGTTTAACAAAGGTCATTAAAACATCACAATCTATTCCTGCTGTTGAAGCTTCTATTAAGTGATAATTTTCTTTGATTTTATTTTCTAAAAACTGTTCAGATGCTGTGACATCAATATTTGTATACATTGAAACAATGTCAAAGCTACTTATAATTGTATTTTCTGAGATATTTATGTTTTTGAGTTTTTCAAACAAATCTACCGAATTAAATATATATGATTTTTGAGAGTAAAGCAAAGGTTTAAAGGCTGTATATAACCATTTCTCAATATTGTATGTGGGGGATTTCGTACAAGCTACTATGGGCCTTAAAGGAATGCCTTGCTTGTGTAATTTTGGTAGACCATAAAACTTTGGGCAAAATCTACCACGGGGGAAAAATTTATTGTATAGCTGTGGAGTAATTTTACCATTTTGTTTTAAACTTTTTAATTCATTTATAATTTTGTTTGCAAATTGATCAGTATGATCGTGGGTTGTAGTTCTATATGTTGTCTCGTCATTTAAATGAGAATAAATTTTTGTATTGTAATCTGTCGTATCTATGACAACCAGAGAATTGCTTTTATCTGCTTTAGTTATAATAATGGATGAATCTTTACGGAAATTAGATAGTATTTTTAGGTTATACAAATTATCTGGTTTTTTATTGGCGGGAAAATTAATCTTTTTTTGGTTGTTGTAAAGGTTATCTATAAGACTAGCCCTAACTTCATCTGGGTTGGGTATAGATGCATAAAATTTGTGTACAGAGAATTCTAGAGAGGAAATTAAATCTGCCACAGGGACATGTCTTGGAAGAAAAGAGAATTTTGGACCTTTTTCGAGAACTTGAATTTCCTTTGGTTCAAGCGTTCTAGAGGATAGATTAACAACAGCCGGTCCAGGAGTGAAACTTAGAGTGTAAGTAGGGCTATTCCTCGAAAATTCATATCTGAGGTTTTCCAATTTCTTAATTAGTCGTTCCCTTGATAAGCGGAAATCATGGCTAAACAAATTTCTTTCCAACCAAGCAACCTGGCTAAAATCAACAGAGGACAAATTTTCAAATAAAAATTTTTCTAATGATTTCCTTTCAGAGGAAATAATATATCTCTTTTGTTTTTTGTCTTTAATGATGTGTGTTAATGTTTTAAATTGTAGTGTGCGAGCAAATTGCTCTTCTTTCCGGGTATTTAAGTGTAATCTGAATCTTAAAGACTTGGGAATAAGATTTTCAATTTTGCAAGATTCTAAGAATTTTTGCTGGTTAATGATATTAGCATGTTTTTTGCCTAAATTAATAAAGTAAAAGATATCATTGGTCAATTGCTCCCCATAAGCAAGACGAAAATAGCGAAAATAGCGACGAAGACCACACTGCCTTTCCATCACAAACAACAAAAGTACGACGAACAAAAGGGAAATCTTTTTGTAAGACAGTGGAGATAATTTGAATGAATATTTCGGCCCTATGTCCAAGGGCCGTCCTCAGCAAGACAAAAATATATAAAAGAAAAAAGACTCACAACAACATGCGACCAATAAAACCAAAAAAGTGGAAATTCTTTCAAAACAATCCTAGCATCATTACTTCAGCGAAGTTCAACCAGGACTGATAAAAAGTAAGGTAAAACAAGACGATTCAATGAAATGAAAGAAAATAAATTTTTATCAGTCCTGGTTGAACTTCGCTGAAGTAATGATGCTAGGATTGTTTTGAAAGAATTTCCACTTTTTTGGTTTTATTGGTCGCATGTTGTTGTGAGTCTTTTTTCTTTTATATATTTTTGTCTTGCTGAGGACGGTCTTACAAAAATTATCTCCACTGTCTTACAAAAAGATTTCCCTTTTGTTCTTCGTACTTTTGTTGTTTGTGATGGAAAGGCAGTGTGGTCTTCGTCGCTATTTTAGACAGTGTATAGAAAATTTTCACAAAAAACACCAGATATTTTGGTCACGTATACAGTGACCGTCATCAGTAGTAAAACTGATGACGGTCACTGTATATGTGACCGAAATATCTGGTATTTTTTGTGAATTTTCTATACACTATCTATTAAAAAGGATTTTATCCCTATTTTGAACTTTTATTTTATCGTTAAGGGTACTAGAACTTTTGATTTCCGATCAAATGAGCCACTGAATCAATACGATCACCCATGAAAAGGAAAGAAAAAAAGGGGTAAAAACAACAACAAATAAAGACGCATCCATGATCTTTCTTCAGGCAAAAATTGCAAAATTCCACATTTTTGTGTATAGGAGCTTGAAACATCTTCACTAGAGTTCTCTGATATGCTGAACCTGATGGTGTAATTTGCATTATGATCGCTTGACTTGTTGGGAGTGTGTCCCCTCTTTTTTGAAATAGGGCACATCTAAGGCTCGTAACTTTTGATGGGCAACATTACACTTAATGAAGTTCATATTTATGGTATCAGCATAAAAAGAAAGTTCTTTTGATGCATCCATTGCTATCAAAATTTTGTGTTTTACGGTTTCGATTACTATTGAGCCGAGTCGTTCCTTACTTACATCTTCTTACCTCGAACTGCTTGATATACTGTCAAGTTACAATTTTGAAAATAGAGAAAATGTACTATACGTGACAAAACTGAATTTTTAAGACTTTGTCAATTTGTTATACTTTTAGCATAGTTTGCCACAGTTTGTTTTTCTTTCTTCTGTAAATTAAAGCTATTTAGACTTTTTCCTGTCATTTTATTATGAAATTATTTATGGCCTTTATTATTTATGTACTTATTTATGTATTATGTATTATTTAATTATTATTTATGTACTGTAAATAAAAGTAATAAAAGGAGTAAAACAAAAAGAAATACGGAAAATGATAAAAAAAAACAGTAAATTCTAAACATAAGACAGGAACAATAGTAACACAAAAAAAGCGATCTAGTTAATTATTAAAATGGAACACATAAAAACGGGTGTCCATTGATTCAGTTTTTATATGCAACAATGCTGTTGATACCATACATCAAAAATGTTGATCTATGATACCATATCTCCTAGCGGACTGGAAACTACTTGCCTAAGATGGGAGGCTAAGGAGATACTCTGCAAATCTGTTGTAAATTTGCTGCAGCTGTTTAATCCCTATTATCCAGAAAGTACGCCAAAAAGGTACAAAGGACAGGATACTACACTGCAGTAGGCACCGAATGTCCTGTGCTGGATATAACGGATGATGAGTTCTCTAGTAGCCTTATGAGTCACCCATACTTCATCAAGACATTCCTTCGAGAACTGGACCCCAGTTGAATTTTTTTTTTGCCTGAATTTTTTGCCTGCCATCTGAATTTTTAGCCTTAAACTCAAGATTTATCTTTGAATATTCATTATTCAAAATTGTAATATTTCCCCCAAACACCAATACCGTCCAGTTCGGGTTGAAAACATGACCTGCATATTCGACAAGAGATACATCTACACCTTTTAAGATAAAGCACTTTTTTTTCTTTTTTTTTAATATATATATGTGACCGAAATATCTAGTTTTTTTGTGAAATTTATCACTTTCTTTTAAAAGGATTTTATCCCTATTTGAACTTATATTTAAGATAAAGCACTAAACTGACTGGGAATGTCAGTTCAAAATATAGTTATTGACCGCAATTGGGGAAGTAAGGGCACCTTGCCTTACACCACTACGAACAGGTATAACTATCTCTGTAATCGCTCCGTCCGGCAATTCGATTTTAACAATTAAATGAGCATACATTTCCTACGAAGCGTATGTTAATAAAAGTCATAAGTAAAGAGCCATGCCATTTTAGAAGAGTACCAGTTGATTTTTCCAGGTTTGGTTAAAGAGGGGGTTACTTTAAAATGTACGTTATTAACCTCAAATATTTAAATTATCAAAATCACAAATATCAAATTAAGCTGGGGGGGGGGGGGGCTAGTAAGCAATCCTATTGGTAGGATGAATAGAGCACCTTATGCGACTTGGTGGGAAAAACATATAAAAGATTGAAAGAATGGATCGAAACGCTTTAAGGATATATAGGCATTTTCATTGATAATCCGATCCAAAGAATTTCGTAGTAATAATAATATTTTATTATAAAAAAAAATCAATCGGTAGCACACTAAAAGCGTCGCTTGAGAGGATGTGCTGCAAACAAAAAAAAGAAGAAAAAAAAAAGTATATTCTATAAGAAACAGGAGGGTAAAACCGTGTACCTTAAAAATACTTACCTAACAATTTCATAAACACTAAAACTACTTAATGTCACGATCCCGAAGCAAATAAACTCATACAGCTATTATTATTTTAAATTCCATCAATCTCGATCTGTTTCAAAGGTATACTTACTGAGCAACCCCACAGGTAACTCTACTTTAAATTAGTTTATTATTAAATTAGTTATAATTAATTTATTTGTATTACCTAATTTATTTTCATTAGTTATTATTAGCTTTTCCTATTACTTTATTAGTTTATTATTTGTATAATATCAAATTAGTTTATTATAATTTAAATTAGTTTATTTAAATTATTTAATTAGTTTTGTTGTAAATAATTTCTGAGACCACACTGGCTAATCATGATAAACCCGTTAAAGGTCTCACGCAAGTTTTCAGGGAGGCAGTTGAAATAAAAAAGCACATTCACCAAAAGGTATCCCTTAATAGAAACTCTGAGGAGACTTTTTTAAGTCCCACTGGTGATGGAAGTATTAATTCTTATCGTTTTTACTTATATTTGCAAAATTATATTTTAGAGTCAAATAAATTCTCTAATTATAAGCAAACTTGAAAGCGGTTAGCCTTTAACAGTGCTTTACGTAAAATGAAATTGTGAAATGCCATTTAGACTTGTGTTGTTGTGGTCGTCCAATTTTAGTTTGGTGTTTTTATTTTAAGGTTTGGTTTTTTATAATTTTATTAGTTTTATTCTGCACAGAAGACGGCCAAGCGGAGGTCTTGACCGAAATATTTGCATAATTTTTCATTTTTTTTTTACTGGCTGTTAATTGTCCTCGTTTTCTTCCTTTCTTCGCGATTTTATGTTTTATCATGATTAGCCAGTGTGCTCTCAGAAATTATTTACGACTAGCTTACGGGGAGCTTTTGACCAAGTCTGTTCTTAATTATTTTGATTTGTCTAAAAAACACGCCAACCTTATTAATCAACAAGAAATTTTACAGCATTGTAGAGTAAAGATAATTCTTCCGAATTCTCTTCGTGTCCGCCTAAACCTAGGTACACATTCCGAAAGGCAATTTAGTGATAGGGTTGGTTTTCAGTCTTTAATTCACATTTTAAAAGACAAAAAAAAACGACATTTTTTCTTAGTAATACAATTTCAAAAACTCGACATTTTCTACAGTAAAACCTTTCACCGACAGATTTTCAGCAGATTTTAGAATAGCTCAGAATACTTTCCGCCACGACTTTTGTATGGCTAAGGCTCGTTTATCAGACAAATTTGAAAAATTAGAATACGAAAAATTTCAGAATTCCAAATGTTTTCTTCCTAGATTTTGTCCTGGTCCGGCCATTGAGAAGCTATCTTCTAAAGCTCTTACTCCGGAAGAAACCCATGTTTTGTCTAAGGGACCTAAATTTTGCCTACCTCAAACACAAGTATATTTCTCAGAGATAGTCTCCAATGTGGAGGCGGGTATATTTGGTTCACGTGATGCTGTGGAAAATCCAGATTTACTTCGAGGAGAGGTGGTTAAGAATATTCTTGATTTCATTCCATATTCCTCAAGGTCGAAAAATCAGTAAACAGAAAGTCTCACAAATTTAAAAAAATACCCACACATCATTATCACCAGGGCTGATAAAGGAAATAAAATTGTTATCCTTGATAAAACTTCATATAATAAAAAATTTACAGATATTTTATCCGACACCCATACTTACAAACCCATAGATTCAGACCTTACCGATAGGTTCACTTGTATAGTACGGAAGGAGCTAGGAATTTTGCAAACTGAAAGACTTATTACTCCACAAATGTATAAATTATTTTATCCTAAAGGCTGTTCCGCTCCTAAATTTTACGGGCTCCCAAAAATCCACAAAGATGGAGTTTCTCTACGCCCAATTGTGGCTTCTTATAGCTCTCCGACTGCCAGATTGGGAAAATAGTTGTCAACACTTTTTCACCCCCTTATGCAGACGCAAACTTCATACATAAGAAATTCAGTTCACCTTGTTGAAAAATTAAAAGACATTGAAATAAAAAAAAGATACAATTTTGGCCAGTTTCGATGCCATTTCTATGTATACGCCTTGCGATGTTAAAAAATGTGAACTAGCTCTTCAAAGGAAATTAGAAGATAATATTGATCAAATAGACTACAAAACACTGGATATAGAAACTATTATGCTTCTCATCCGTCTTTGCAATAGTTCCTCCTCATATTTCCGATATAGTAATCAATTTTTCACCCAAATCAGGGGTCTACCCATGGGTAAAAGTCTTTCACCATTTTTGGCACCTTTTTATATGGAATTCACTGAAAACTCTGCTCTGAAAAATGTTCCTATGAAACACCGGTTTTGGGGTCAGTTTGTGGATGATGCTATTTCTGTGTGGGAGCATGGAGGGGAGTCACTTAACTCCTTCTTAACTCATCTAAACACTATGGACTCTAACATTCAGTTCACTTTAGAACTAGAACATAACCACAAACTTCCTTTTCTAGATGTTTTAATTTTTAATAAGTGTCCTGGCCTTGAACTTTCTATTTATAGAAAGCCTACGCATAACGATAGGTATTTGCATTTTTCCTCCAACCACTCTCCCTGCATAAAAAGAGGAGTTGTTATTTCTTTGGTTGACCGATTAATAAGAATATGCTCAGAGCCTCACATAGTCTTAGATTTGAACTATATTAAGGACATTTTATTTTGCAATGGCTATCCTATAGAAATACTTGAGACCATCGTAGACAAAAGACGAGAACAGGCAGAAGAGAATACATCAACTCCTCAAACCCCAACAGATATTGTCCCATTGGTGGATGATAAGAAACTTTTCACTGTTCTACCCTATATTCCCAAATTGAGTGACAAATTGAAAAGAATCCTTAAAAAACATAAACTTAATGTCACCTTTAAGAATTCAAATATTATACAGAACTTTTTCAACAGCAGCAAAGATAAAACCAGCCCCATTCTGGGAAGTGGTGTTTATAGAATTCTTTGTTCTTGTTACTGTTTTTATGTTGGTAGAGCCTAACATTGATTGGGGGAGAGTTTGTCTGAACATATGTCCTCAATCGACAAGGCCATGACGTTACGCCAAAGGCCTGAGGTTTTTGATTCCGCCTTGGCGCAACATGTGCATGAGAATCCACACCATATCATTTTGTTTGACGAAACCTCCATTGTTGCCCCCGTTAAAGGTCTCACACAAGTTTTCAGGGAGGTAGTTGAAATAAAAAAGCACATTCACCAAAAGTAGCTCTCAATAGAGACACTGGAGAAACTTTTTTAAGTCCCATTTATGACGAAATTATTAATTCTGATATTTTACGTACATCCACAAAATTATATTGTGCAATCAAATAGAATCTCCGATAATAATCAAACTGGAAAATGATTAGCCTATAAGAGTGTTTTACGTAAAATGAAATTGTGAAATGCGATTTAGACTTGTGTTTTTTTATTCAGTTACCCTCTCACCGTTACTAAGAAAGGGTCGTCCAATTATAATTTTGTGTTTTTATTTCAAGGTTTGGTTTTTTTATTTTTATCAGTTTTATTTCGCACTGAGGACGGTCGAGCGGAGGTTTTGACCGAAATATTTGCGTAATTTTTCAATTTTTTCACTGGCTGTTAATTGTCCTCGTTTTCTTCCTTTCTTCGCGATTTTATGTTTTATTAGTTTAGTTACCTTTTTAAACAGGTAACTCAGATTTAAATTGACTAATGGGCAATTGGTTCTCGGGACAAACTTATTGCATAGCTTAGCCCCTCTATAAATAACTGAAAAGCAGTCCTACTTAAAACTAGGCAAGGAACTAATTTCTATTCCTACTGAACTCGTTGCAGAGTTAAGACAACAACACACTGGTGAACACTCCCCCTTTATCTTTGCTCAAAGCTTGAAAAACCAAATGACATTACTTTTCGGATCTTACAGAAGTAAAACAAGATTTTTAGCAACTTCTTTGTAGGATGCGAAGTATACTCTCGGTTTTGGAAAAAGTTTGAGGTGTTTTCGGCAATAATTCTGTAGACGATTCACCAAGCATGGGCACTTAAAAATTGGATGGTTGTATTATTGATTTTTAAACATTAAATTAAAAAAATTACAGGTTATAAGAAAAAACCATAAAAATGCAAGAGATCAAACTTATTTCAGCTGCACTTTCTCAAAACACTTAATTTGACAATTTTTGTGAAAGAGACATTTACAAACAATCATGAATAATAATAGCAATCGAATTAGACCTATTCTGCACGGGTGTAATTACTCCTGTATTAAAAAAGGGAAAAGACGGGGGCAGTATTCTTCTTACCGCCCGATAACTGTCGCGCCTATACTGTTTAAGTTATTTGAATTGCTTGTTGTAAATAGGCTTAGTGCTACATGTAACATGCCGGATAACCAATTTGGTGTCAAGAAGAAAATGAGTAGAGAACACGCGCATTATTTGATTGCTAATTTGTTGATTTACGCCGATGATTCAAATGAGACTTTGTATTTTGCAGGTCACGATGTAAACAACACTTTTTACTCCAGTGTGTTCTTTCAGATATTGTTGTTTGCCTTGAAACGTGGCATGGATAAGTCTCTTATCCGCACGCTGAGGAATATGTGTAGTAATTTAAAAGCGCGTGTAAATGTACCTTGTGTTAATGCTTTGACCCTATCTTCTAGTCTTATACCCGTAGAGAAGGAAATACACCAAGGGGCACTTACTTCACCATTGCTTTTCAATAACAGTATTATTTCATCGCAAGAACCGGTTCAGTCTACATGTATCTTTAGAGGTCTCAATGTTTCGCTGATCGATTATGCCGACGACGTTTTGAACGCGAGTAGAGCACTTATAAGCATCGTAGAGACTTTCCGTGTTTTGAGTAAGGAGTATGGTAACATAGGTCTTTCATTCAATCCCCAGAAGAGTGAAGTTCTCGTATTTAATAGCCGCGTTAAAGATAGTGTTTTAGTTGATGTTATTTTCGGAATTTATACGATTAAGTCTTCGTCTAAGATTATGTACCTCGACCTTCCAATTTGTAGCGATCTCAAAGAAACCCGCGATTGCCTTGTTTCGTTGCTCGCTGTAAAGACACGCAGAGCTTATGGAATTCTCGTTTCAATAAAGTGCCACTTTAACCGTTTTCTACTTGCAAGGGTGTATAAAGCTTTTGTTTTGCCACATGTGCTAGCCCTTTCTCCGTTTTGGAAATTATTTACCTCGTCTGATCGCCGCAGTATTCGGTCTACTCTCTACAAATATGGGAAGTATCTGTTTCGTCTTTCAGTTTCGGCGATGAATTCGAAAATATCACTGAAGTATGGTATAGTCGACCCGCTGGTAGCTGTACTGAATTGCTGTGTCCGATTTGCAAAGACATTTCAACCAAGCCACTCTTCATTATATGTCGCAATAACTTCAATTTGTCTTTTTTGTTTGTCGTAGGTATGTCCTTAATCTTGTTTTCTGTAGTTGAGTTTTCTTCGGATATTTTGTTGTTATTTGATGTTACTTTTTTTTTCTTTTCTTGTACTCCATTTACAACATTTTGTATGTTTAATAATGGGTAATAAAATAATAATAATAATAAGGGACATCGTTGTAACGTCATTAGGCCTATTATATTATTGATTCTTAGGTTGTTGTCCATTTTAAATTGGAAGTTGATAAGACTGAATTCAATTTTCAACAAGAGGAATATGATATCAATCGGAAATTTGATAAATGGTACGGCACATTAACAGCTTTACTTCACAATTGTGTTAAACCTAAAAAAATTTACACATATCAGTCAGCAAACAAAACAATGGATTACTAAGAGTCTACTCTTAAGTATGAGAAGGCGAAACCATTTATATAAGTATTTGATCCAAAATAAAGGGACAACTACTAAGGATGATCATAAAGCATATAATAACATGCTAAACTGTCACCTTTAGAAAGCCTAAAGCGGATTATTGTGTTTTCAAGTTTCAAGAAGCAGAGGGAAATCCAGGCAAGACTTGGAAACTTATGAAGTTTGTAATGAACCCTAGTCGGCCTCCCTCGGAGCTTCGGGATAGCGTGAATTGCAATTCAGTTTGTGAGCATTTCTCTAATGTGGGCCATAATTTAGGACCCAGTATCCCAGTCCTGGTTGAAGATGGTGATTTTACACAATTCCTGCCTAATAAGAGCGAAGTGTCTGCTTATTTAAAGCCGGTTAATTTAAGTGAGTTGTTTGAAATGGTTAAAAATATGAAAAACAATGCAGCAGGATTGGATCTCACGACTGTGAAAGTTTTCCATGTTTTTTATCCTATTGTTTCTAGACAGTTGGAAATGCTAATAAATGAGTGTTTTAAGTCAGGTGTTTTCCCCGATTGTCTGAAGGTTGCGAAAATGAAACCGCTTCTTAAAGGGGGTAATAGTGGGAATTTAGATAATTATAAGCCTATTTCGCTTCTTCCTGTTATTTCTAGAATAATAAACGGATTACACACAGGAAAAAGCCTACGGCTTTTTCTTCGTTGAACTAGTAAGAGACGAGACTCAAACAATCAAGTAGCTAGCTAATTCCATTGTATGCAATTGTTTTTTATTGCAATGATCGTCTTTTATCGTAAATTAGAAAAATTTTACGAATTTTTTACCGGGATTACGAAAAATATTCAAAATTAAAGATTAAAATTATCTCTGAAAGAATGGATTTTGTTGAAAAGTCAGCTAGAGAGGCTTTCGCAAAACTTCATAGTAATATCCAAAAGAAATGTTGCATGTTTAGTGAAAAGCTTCCAAGGTATGAACCGGCAACTGTGGAACAGTTTATAGATGTAATGGGAAATTTTATAGATCACTGTGAATATATGGAGGCATAATTGTTCTTTACTTAGTTTCAGCTTTAATTCGATGATCCAGACTTTATGTACTAACTACATCCAAAGACTATGACGTCATTGATTAATATTGTATATAAAAAATTAGGTTTTTCGTAAACAAAATTAATTAAAAAAAAATTAAGTACAAATAGCGCTAGATCTAGAGATTTCCTTTAAAATGAGCCATTGAACAACTCTCTACGATGTTCCAGTGCCAAGCTATCTGTGGAAAAGAAAGAAAGAAAAAAATATCCCGTTTGTGGAGAATAACGTGGTTAAAGTCAATTTTCTTGATTATCAAGCCAATATATTTTCTTTGTTATTCAATCCGCAGGGCGGTAAGTTTCCTTTATAGGGGTTTCGGACAAGGCGGTTCTATTGGTGTACTTTTTGTTTTGATCTGACTCTTTTTTTAGGAGTTAGGGGTTTTTTATTTCTTAGCATTGGACGTGATCGTCTCTTACTAGGTTGCTAGCTACCGCTGCAACCCGGATAGAGAGACTGATAAATGTAAGAATGGTTAAATTCCTAGAATCTAAGTCTTTTTTTCGATCTACACAGTTCGGATTTGGGAAAGGAACGTCAACTGAGCAAGCGGTGATCTTCTTGACGACATTTGTGAATGATCATTTAGATCGTGGCCTTAAAGTGGCATCCGTTTTCCTTGACATAACGACAGCATTTGATTGTGTTCAATATGTCATTTTAGTAAAGAAGTTAGATAATTGTGGTATCCATGGAAACTTTTTGGAACTTATTAAATCATTCCTGAATGAACGTATACAGATTGTGCAAATTGAAAGTGAGACATCTAGCCCACAGAGAGTGAAGACTGGCGTTCCTCAAGGGTAAGATTTGGGACCTCTTTTATTTTAGATTTGTATCAATGGTATTTACCGGTACATTGAAGATATAACGATTTCGGATAAAGAGGATCGCGGACCCAGAACTATAATTCCTAGTTTTGCTGACCATACACACTTTACAGTTGCTGCGAGGACGGAAAGTGAACTTCAACTAGTTCTGAAAAAGGGAATGGAACAAATAGAAAAATGTATGAGAGTTAATAAACTTAAATTAAACCATAAGAAAAGTCATTTAGTGATTTACGGGAAAAGCGTAAATTACTACTCCTGGACTGAGAAACTAGAAGTTGATGGAAAGGCTATAGAACGTGTTAGAGCAGTGACGTTTCTTGGAGTGATAGTCGATGAGTGCTTGGGTTTCAAAGGCCTTATTAATCAAATCGCAACTAAGGTTGCCCAAAATTTGGGAATTATAAGGAAGCTAAAGCGTGCTTTCCCAAGACCGGTTCTCAGAATGCTTTATTTCTCCCTTATTCATCCTTATTTGATTTATTGTATATTGGCTTGGTCTTCAACGTTTGTGGGTCATCTATCGCAGATTAGAGTATTACAGAAAAAGCTGTAATGCTCACTGGAGAATATAAGCGTTCCTCGGTTAGAGCAAGGTATGCTGAACTACATATTGTTCCATTTTTCGGATTGATTAAGTGTTATAATGCTCTTTTTATGTTTAAACATCAGAATAAAATGCTACAAATTTGCTTTAAAGATTTTTTTATGCCTGTTTCTAGTGTACATTCTTAAAGTTTAAGACGTTCGAATGAATTTAGACCACCTAAACCTGTAACAACTAGTTCAATGTTTTGTATCCGCCATGTTAGCCCTCGTGCTTAGAATAGTCTGCCGGATAAGATCAAGAAGGTGACTGATGTCTCTGAATTTAGAAGTCTGTTAAAAGAACATTGTTATAGGGTATATGGGGGTGAGTGACTCAGTACTCCGGTCTCTTTTGCCTTTAATTTGTAATTTTTTTTTTTTAAATTAGTGTTTGGTTGATGGATTGAGAAGGACAAGGTTAAAAATGTTGAATGCTGAGATTTGATGAGTTCAAAACGAGTATGGGTGGTATAGTCGCTTATTAGTGATTTTTATATGATAGGTTTTTTAAGGCCTAGTTGGGGTAGTGATCTTCTTTACAAGCTTAGCTCCTGGATTTTGTTATTTTTGGTTGATGAATAAACCCTAATTTAATTTTTTTTTAAATACACTAAATCGATTAATTTAATCCCCTCCCTTTTCTTAGTTAGATGTCAAGATAAATAGGAGTTTCCATTTCTTCCAGTTTCCTCTTATTTCCTTTTCTAAAACTTTATCCTTTTTTAAAGGATAAGTAAAATCAAATTACTGTGATTTTTCTATTTCTTTTTGTAAAATGCATATATACATATAAAATAAAAATATATAGGCTATATAAAAATCGGCATTCACCATTGGATGTCTGAAATTCCTTTTTCTCTGCTTGGATTCAAGTAGCTTTGCGAATCAGCTTTTTCAGTCTTAAGCAAGCTTGATGGTAAAAGTTAAAGTTAGGTTAAATTGGGTTACAAATCTCAGAAATGGGTTAAAAACCTAACCTAGCCCATTCTAACCTGTAACTATCAAACCTTGCATAAAGCTTAAAAAGTTGACTGGCAAAGCTATATCCAAAGGAGATTTAATTCTTAAGATAGAATCAGGTGGAAACCCCTTGCTATTGGTCATCCTCCCTCCCTAGAATAATATACATTTTTGTATGTGCATTTTGCAACAAAGTAGCAAAATGTTTCCATTGTACACAGATAGAAAAAAAAACTTAGTTCAGAAGATATTTGTCATGTTTTCTGGTATATTTCACACGTTTGCACTGTATTCGAGCTGCCCTGTATACTCCACTACACGACCACTCTATCTCCGCTCCACGACCTTCGACACTAAAATAGGAGTAGCACTTGTGATTTCTGCTCAAGGGAAATCCCACGCAAAGTTACATGACCGCTATTCAATGTGGTCAGATGAAAAACACTGGCAGATAAACATGCAATCATGGCACAGGAATATAACTTTTTTTTATTTTCCTTAAACCACTTTCTTCCTTAAAACTGTGACTCCTCAACAGCAACGTAATTTCAGTATAACTGGTTTGTGATAGAAAACCAATATAAGGACAGAGATAAGCCTTGGATTAAATCCAAGAAGCAGAAAAAGGTACCCGAAAAGAAAAAAAAATACCCTTTTGGGCATATATATATATACATATCTATATTCTTATATGTGGGTAATAATTGTGTATTTTTTCTCGAAAACGACTCCATATTTTTTCGGGAAAATTGGTATTTTGGGATATTCTCGCATAAAAAGATGATCTCGATAGGTCAGAAGTCTGAGAAAAATCGTTAAGAGCCTTAATTTTAATTTTTGCAAATGATGTCATGTACGCCTACTATGTTAATAAATCATATAAGCATTTCTTATGACATCATATATGGCACAATATACGTATTTTCTTATATGATGTCATGCATAGAATAAATAAGATTGTTGAGTTTCCAACGCAAGAGCTACTTGTATAATTTAATGTCTGTTGAAAGGACCAAAAAACTAAAATTTGCAGTTGCTATCAATTGCAACAACACCAATACGGAAAGCTAAAGCAAAGGCCAATGCCAAATTGTCAAAAATGAAAATGTAGAGCAGCAAGTCAATGAAAATCAATCTGGACAGCGGGAATCAAAACGTGTCAAAATTGAAAATAATAATAATGATGATTTCATTCGGGATTTTGGCATGGCTCAGGTCATCAATGCCTACCATACCTTTATTGAAAAAAAAAGTTCGGCAATATATATTTCATAATAACGAAAGATAAACCGAGGTGTAACGAAGGAAATAATCAGATAATGTTAGCGATGATGATTGGGTTTTGGATTTTGCATGGATTGACATGGATGACATGGATGACAGGTATGGTCAGTACCGACCATACCTTTGAAATCAAAATATAGACTGCATAAATCGTTGTAAAATAAAATTTTTGTCCCACCACCTGAACAATTATAAGAAACAAAGGTTCAGCGATATGTCTTTCATAATGACAAACGACAAGCCAAGGCAAAAGAAGAAGTTTTTCCCACCACCTGAACAATTATAAGAAACAAAGATGGTCGTCAATGCCTTCCATACCGATTAAAATCAAAAACCTTGACTAGATAAATGGTTGGAAAAAAACAGAAGTTTTTGTCCCACCGCCTGAACAATTAAAAGAAACAAAGGTTCGGCGATATGTCTTTCATAATGACAAAAGACAAGCCGAGGCAAAAGTCAAAGGTCCAATAAAAAAATATGTAATTTACTTCTAATTTAAGATCCATTTGGACGTCATGGCATCCAGAAAAGGCTCAAATTGTCTGTGTTTAGAAGATAAGCGACAGTGATAATCTATACATAGAAGCCTGCCGCGTACCCCATACCTTTGTAAAAAAAAAAAAAAAGGTTCGGCGATGCATATTTCATAATGACGAAAGATAAGCCGAGGTGCAACGAACCAAGCAAATTGAAAATGACAAGGATGATGATTGGGTTTTGTATTTTGACATGAATAAGGTCATCAATGCCTACCATACCTTTGAAAAAAAAAAATCCGGGCAAGGTAAATCGTTGGAAGAAAAACAAGTTTTTTTTCCCACCACCTGAACAATTATAAGAAACAAAAGGTTCAGCGATACGTCTTTTATAATGACAACAAACAAGCCAAGGCAAAAGAAGAAGCTTTTGTCCCACCATCTGAACAATCACAGGCAGCGCAATAGCGCTGCCTAAGTAAAGAACGATGTTGGCACAATGTACTATTATTTTTCATACCAGGGCACTTCGTATCGAAGGAGTTGTCGTAGAAACTTTGAAAAGGGCTTTTGTTCACCGTAGTTGATTTCCAGATATAAATTATGTTTTTGAGGAGGACACTCCACCACAGCCCTCAGGGCAGGGGTTGTAAGTTATGTCCTTAATTTATATGGGGCATATAAGGTTTTTATAGAAGCCCTTGTCGTAGAAACTTCAAAAAAGGCTCATTCGACTGGAAATTTACAGGGCTAGGGCCCTTTTTAATAGTCGAAAGTGATTGGAAGGCAATTAACCCCTCTCTCACGCCCATCTTTTCCCCAAACACATCCAATCAAAATTTTTAGATAGCCATTTTGTTCAACGTAGTTAAAAGTTTTAGAAATTAGGTCTTTGAGGATGATAACCCCCCGCCCCACATTCCTCAAGTTATGCCCTAGGGCCATGCAAGGTTTTTATAGAAAGCGTTGTCGTAGGAACTTCAAAACGGGCTCATTTGATTGGAAATTGAAATGGCTAGTGCCTTTTTTAATAGTCGAAAGTGGTTGGAAGGCAACTAACACCCCTTCCACACCCACTATTTATCCAAAAACATCCAATCCAAATTTTGAGATAGCCATTTTGTTCAAAGTAGGTGAAAGGTCCGGAAATTATATCTTTTCGGATGACACTCCCCCAACAGCCCTCAGGGTAAGGGTTGTAAATTATGCCCTGGGGGCGTATAAGGTTTTTAATGAAAGCTTTGTCGTAGAAAATTGAAAAATGGCTCATTCGATTAGAAATTCAAAGGGCTAGTGCCATTTTTAATAGTCGAAAGTGATTGGAAGGCAACTAACCCCTCTCTCACGCCCATCTTTTCCCCAAATACATCCAATCAATATTTTTAGACAGCCATTTTGTTCAACGTAGTTAAAAGTTTTAGAAATTAGGTCATTGAAGATGATAACCCCTCAGAGCCCTCGGGACAAGGGTTGTAAGTCATGCCCTAGGGGCATATAAGGTTTTTATAGATAGTAATGATGCAGAAACTTCAAAAAGGGCTTGTGCCCATTCGATTGGAATTTAGAAGGGCTTGTGCCCTTTTAAATAGTCAAAAGTGATTAGAGGATAACTAACACCCCTCTCACACCCATCATTTCCCCAAACACATCCAATCAAAATTTTCAGATAGCCATTTTGCTCGAAGTAGCTAAAAAGTCCGGAAATTATGTTTTTGAAGATGACAATCCACCCACAGCTCTCAGGGCAAGGGTTGTAATTTATGCCCTGGGGGCATATAAGTTTTGTTTAGAAAGCGTTGTCGTATAAAATTCAAAAAGTAATCATTCAATTGGAAATTGAAACGACCAGTGCCTAACATTCGAAAGTGATTGGAGGGCAAGTAACCCCCCTCTTTCGCCCACCATTTCCCCAAACACATCCAATCAAAATTTTGAGACAACCATTTTATTCAACGCAGTTGAAAGTTTAGGAAATTATGTCTTTGAGGATGACAACCCCTCTCACAGCTCTCAGGGCAATGGTTGTAAGTTGTGCCCTTGGGCATATAAGGTTTTTATAGTGTTGTCGTAGAAACTTCAAAAGGGCTCATTCGATTGGAAATTGAAAGGGCTAGTGCCCTTTTTAATAGACGGGAGTGTTTGAAGGGCAACTAACCCCCCTCTCAAGCCCACCATTTCCCCAAACACATCCAATCAAAGTTTTGAGATAGCAATTTTCTTCAACGTAGTTGAAAGTTCTGGAAATTAGGTCTTTGAGGGTGAAACACCCCCCAGCCCTCAGGGCAATTATGCCCTGGAGGAAAATAAAGTTTTTATTGAAAACATTGTCGTAGAAAGTTCAAAAAGGCTCATTCGATTCGGAGTTGAAAGGGCTAATGCCTTTTTTAATAGTTGAAAGTGATTGGAGAGCAACTAACGTCCACCATTTCCCCAAACACATCCAATCGAAATTTTGAGATAGCCGTTTTGTTTAACGTAGTTGAAAGTTCTGGAAATTAGGTCTTTGAGGATGACAACTCCCCCAAGGCCCTCAGGGCAAGGGTTATATGTTATAACCTGGGGGCATATAAGGTGTTTATAAAAAGCGTTGTCGTAGAACCACAAAAAGGGCTCATTCGATTGGAAATTGAAAGGGCTAGTGCCCTTTTTGATTGTCGAAAGTGATTAAAAGGCTTGACATTTTTATAGTAAAGATCGATATGGGTACTACATATTATTATTTTTATTTAGACCAGGGCACTTCGTATCGAATGAGTTGTCGTAGGAACTTCGCTCATTCGATTGAAAATAGAAAGGAATAATGCCCTTTTTAATACTCAACAGTGATTGAAGGGCTACTAGTCCCCCACCCACGCCCACCCTCCCATTTGCCCATTATGTTTAAAAACTAAATATTGCCTTTAGATTAAATCCAAATGCACTGTGTTAATGCTAATTCCTAATAAGGCATCTCAGCAGTATCCCAAGAACGACTGAGGGTATTATGTTCAAACTTTCGGGGCTACTTCGTCTCTTAAAATTCAACCAAACCAAAATAGCGTAAGTGTATCCAAGCTATCAAAGAAAGTAAACAGATTTTTTGGGAGGAATGGTATCAAGTTTTCTATTTGAGGTGAACTAGAGGAGGTATGGAACTAAATTAAACACTACTATTTGTGTCCAGATTTTTAAAAGGGTGTATGTTGTTCAAAATTGCTGAAAATTTTTCTCCAGCATACAAATAGAAGGCCAAACTATAAAGTTTAAAAAAAAAGAAAAGATTTAAAGTATTAATTTATTTTTCCCTGAAAAGACTATGTCAATATAAAACGAACAGAAATTAATTAAAAACACATTTTCCACAAAATAAGTTTTTCAAAGAAAAGTAAAGAACTCCATTAAACCAAAAAAGAGCAAAAATAAGATCAAACAATCTACCAAGCGTGAAACTACCACAAATCAGCATCGATAAATAAATGAAACCCAAAACGAACAGAAATTGCAATAAATAACCGAGTCAAACTCAAAACGAGCAGAAATTAACACGAGTAGGGCTCAAAACCCCTATGCCTTCCCAAGGCAAGAACATAATTTGCACTTTACTGAAAAAAATACTAATGAATGTGCGTTGTGAGTTTAATATACATATACTGATATTTAGTAATCAAAATGTTAATATTATTTGATTTATTAAAGTTATGAAAGTAAAAACATTTATATTTTTTCAGTAACATGCAAATTATGTTCTGCCCATGGGAAGGCATAGGGGTTTTGAGCCCTATTCATGTCAATTTCTGCTCGTTTTGAGTTTGACCTGAACAATTGAAAGAAACAAAGGTTCGGTGATATGTCTTTCATAATGAGAAAAGACAAGCCGAGGGAAAAGTTAAAGGTTCAATAAGAAATATATAATTTTACACCACTTCTAATTTAAGTTCTATTTGGACGTCATGACATCAAACAGTTCGTGGTAACGAACTGTAAGTAAGGAGCGACCCGGCTCAATGGTAACCGAAACTCTAGAAAACGGGTTTTTGATACCAATAGATATATCAAAAGAATCAGATTTCAATGCTGATTTCAAACATATAACTTTCATCAAGTTTAGTGCTACCCATCACAAGTTACGCGCCTGAGAAAATTTGGCTGATTTTCGAAAAAGGGGGAATGACCCCCGAAAAGCTATAGAACCTTAATGAAAATCACACCATCATATTCAGCATATCAGAGAACCCTACTACAGAGGTTTGAAGGTCCTATCTACAAGAAGGTGGAATTTTCCATTTTTTGCCAGAAGAAAGATCACGGATGCGTGTTTATTTGTTTGTTTGTTTTTGTTTTTTTTCCCCCAAGGGTGATCGTATCGACCCAGTGGTCCTAGAATATCGTGGGAGGGCTCATTGGAACGAAAATTTAAATTTCTTGTGCCCTTTTTAAGTGACCAAAAAAAATGGAGGGTAACTAGGCCACCTCCCACGCTCATTTTTTTCCCAAAGTCACCTGATCAAAATTTTGAGATAGCCATTTTGTTCAGCATGGTCGAAAATATGATAAAAATGTCTTTTAGGATGACTTGATCCCCCAAAGTCCCCAGGGGGAGGGCTGAAAGTTATGAACTTTACTCAATGTTAACATAGAGTATTGGTTATTGGGAAGTATACAGACTTTTTCAGAGGATATTTTGTCTGGTAGGTGGGGGAAGGAGAGGGTCGGGGGCTATATGGAAGGATCTTTCCATGAAGGAAGTTTTCATGGAGGAAGGAAAATTGCCATGAAGGGGGCGCCAGACTTGCCAGCATTATTTATTGGTTATTGGGAAGTATACAACCATTTCCAGGAAGGATTTTTTCTGGAAGGGGGGGGGGCTAGAGGAGGAGATTACTCTGGAGAATATTTCCGTGGAGGATGTTTCTTTGGGGTAAGGGACATTTCTAGGAAGGGGGCGCCGGATTTCCAAGCATCATTTAAGAAACGATCAGAAGTTAAATAAAAAAAAACAAGTTTTTTCAACTGAAATGTAAGAAGGAATATTAGAACTTAAAACGAACAGAAATTATAACGTATGTGAGGGGGTTCTCCCCCAAGTCAATACCTCGCTCTTTACGCTACAGTTTTTTTTTAGTGCTTTCAAAAGAGCTATCTATTCTAATTAAACGGCCTTTTTGATTCAAGGGTTTGTGAATCAAAATTTTTTTTAACTTTTAACGTAAAGAGCGTGTTATTGACTAAGGGGAGAACCCCTTCATATAAGTAATAACATATACGTAATAAAAAAAAACAATAGAAAAACAAGCGATACGGCTCAATAGTAATCGAAACTTTTAAAAACGAAATTTTGATGTCAATAAATGTATCAAAAGAATGTGTTTATAATGCTGATCCTAAATATATAAATTTTATTAAGTTTAGTATTACTCATCAAAGGTTACGAGCCTCAGAAAACTCGCCTGATTTTTTAAAGAGGGGGGAAACATCCCCTACAAGTGAAAGAATTTTAATGAAAATCACACCGTCAGATTCAGCGTATCAGAAAACCCTATAACATAGGTTTCAAGCTCATATCTGCAAAAATCTGCAACTTTGTATTTTTTGCCAGAAGAAAAATATACGAATATAGAAGTTAGTTACGTAAGTTAATTTGTAAAGACATCCATTTAGCAAAAGAAAAGTAAAATTTTTATGCAAATAAAAGCTGCATTAACTAAAAAACGATCAGAAATTAAATAAAAAAAACAAGTTTTTTAAACTGAAAGTAAGGAGCGACATTAAAACTTAAAACGAACAGAAATTATTCCGTATATGAAAGGGGCTGTCCCCTCCTCAACGCCTCGCTCTTTACGCTAAAGTTTTTTATTGTTTTAAAAAATAGAGTTGTGAGAAAGTCAAACTTTTTATTGTTTTAAAAAATAAAGTTGTGAGACAGAGTCAAACTTTAGCGTAAAGAGCGAGGCGTTGAGGAGGGGACAGCCCCTTTCATATACGGAATAATTTCTGTTCGTTTTAAGTTTTAATGTCGCTCCTTACTTTCAGTTTAAAAAACTTGTTTTTTTTTATTTAATCAAGAAAAGGCTCAATTTGTCTGTATTTAGAAGACAAGCGACAGTTAGAATCTATATATAGAAGCCTGCAAGTGCCGGGACCGGCGGCGAAGCCACCGGGCCCCCCGTTACTATATATATATATATTTGTGTGTGTGTGTGTGTGTGTGTGTGTGTGTGTGTGTGTGTGTGTGTGTGTGTATGTATGTACGCGCGCGCGCGCGCGCGCGCGCGCGCGCATATATGTGTGTGTGTGTGTGTGTGTGTGTGTGTGTGTGTGTGTGTGTGTGTGTGTGTGTGTGTGTGTGTGTGTGTGTGTGTGTGTGTGTGTGTGTGTGTGTGTGTGTGTGTGTGTGTGTGTGTGTGTGTGTGTGTGTGTGTGTGTGTGTGTGTGTGTATATATATATATATATATATATATATATATATATATATATATATATATATATATATATATATATATATATATATATATATATATATATATATATATATATATATATATATATATATATATATATATATATATATGTATATATATGTATATATATATATATATATATATATATATATATATATATATATATATATATATATATATATATATATATATATATATATATATATATATATATATATTTAATTCATAATGTACGTCACACCGAATTTTTAATTATCAAAGTGAGTTTATTTGAGCCAATATTTTTGTATTAAGTCTCCCATATGCGTTCCTACTCACGACACGAATATTCATTGTATTGCCAATTTGTTTTTCATCTAATTTATCTAAAATAAAATTTGCTTAATTTTTTCAACAATTGTTAATTTATTAATAATTTTTAAATTATTATTTAATGTGTTATTATTTTTATATTGTTTTTTAATATTATTTTTATGTTACTTTTATGTTATTTTTATTATTTATATTTATGATCATATTTATATTGTTTACTTTATTATAATAATTGTTTAACAATTAATTATTAAGTTGAATAAATATGATTAGTTTATTAATTTAAATTAAAAAAAACTAAATTTACTGATTGTTAGTGAAATATTATTCTACTGAATCCAAAAAGAATTGAAAAAAAAACTGATCTGGTCTTACCTTCCGAGGTACTGTCATACTAATGACTTGACACAATCCAGAATTATTTAGTCTATAGAAACGTGCGATTTCACAAGACGACACATCGCAACCTCTCTTTGGCATAATTCCAATTCCTCGTTGTGGATCTGATGTTTGAAATGTGTTTATGTAATGGACAAATGGAGCCTCTGGAGTTATTTCAAAGTAACGAATCACGCTATCACCCTGTAAAATAAAGATTGTGAATTAATAATGTCATCCTGCAGCCCATGTCAAACATAGAACGAAAAAAGGAGAAAGGATAAAGAAACTTTAGAACGAAAGGAGATTCTGGAATAAATAAAAACTCCATTCCGAAGGATCCTCACTTAAATTTTGAAAATTTGACTCTAGAAATATATTTTTTTTACATTTCAGGGATTCAAGACTATGAAAAGCGACTTGCTAAATTTTCATTGGAAGCTAGTGATAAATCTTTTAATGGAATACTAATATTGAATTATTTAACTGTTATTGAATTATTTATACTCCGTTTTAATTCCGTGTGAATTTTCGGGCAATAAATTTACTGACTTACTTACAAAATCATTTCTATTAAAAAATTAATTCACTTTCGTCGGTTTTTAAATTCAATAACGTTTTATATGAGAATTTATTTCAAAATTCAAACCTGAGTCTTTTCCGAGAGGGAAGGTGAAGGATACTGCACTGGACTTTTACATTCTTCACCGACGGTGCTGATATTCGTTTCATAGCCCTTCAGCCGGGAAGTGCAATGGGTGCTTGGTGGGAAGCGATCCTGTGGTTTCATAAACCGTTACTGTTGACCTTCCCCAGATTTCTCCAGGAACCCATTTAGAGCTGGGTTAACTCTGGCTTAGTTTACAAAGTCACACCCTTGACTCTCCTCACGGACGAGTCTAGCGTGCCAACCACACGAGGCAAAAAGTCTATTAGGATAGGAGTACCCTTTGCAACTCCCCCTACATAGACCGCTGCCTTTAGTTCATATATGTCTTTTTTAACGTAAGCAATTATGCTAATATTCTTTAATTTAAACTTCTACTTCAAAAAATGAATAAAGTCGACCAGATCTTAAAAACAACATAACATAATTTGTTGACCATTGTGGTTGTTCTTATCAAGTCACCTCTGCAGGTATTTTTTGCCTTTGAATCTCCTTAATTAAAAAGGTGTTTTGCAGTTTGGATGCAGCACCATGTCAGGTTGGTTTGAATTAGTGTTAGTTTTTTTTGTTGAATCTTTCTTTAACTAAGTCATTTAAACTTAATTAAATTAAAGTTAATTTTTTTTTCTCTAACCAACAAAAATCATGTTGCTTAGTTAACTGCCTATGTGAGAGTGATTACTATAAGATTTGGAATCATTAAATAACGTAAAGGATTGCGGCTAAGAAAAAATAATAAAGGAAAATAATTTAGTGAGAAAAAACGACAAGGCCAGCAAAAAAGACAAGAAAAGCGAGGCGACACTTAGTAAGGCTACTTCCAGGTATAATATCAAACTGTAGATACTATCACGTAGAAATGACACCTTCGATACCGAGTTACCAGCGGGTTACCGTTTTTGAACCCCCCCCTTGAATTTTTGTCCAACTCATAAAAACGTAGTGAAAATGACTATAAACAAATTCTGATTTTTTTTATTTTTATTTCTGCAAACTTCCCTCCCCAAAACAAAAACCGAGATACTCCCTTGTCTCCTCCTAAAAAAAAGTCTTGTGCAAATTCGCTTCGTTAACTGCTTATGAAAAGGACTTCTACATGATTTTTAATTACAAAATAACATGAAAAATTACGGTTAGGAACGATTAGACCCCGGCGCCGCGCCGACGGATCGACCGAACGCTGCCGACGAGAGGCCTGGTCAAACGCCGCCGGCGTTTCGCAGGCTCGCCGCCGCCGGCAGAGGCGGCAGCGTTCGGTAGACTTCAAATCAATTTTGCGTCAATTCTTTATTGCGTCAACCGCAAAGTCGGAGCTTTTTCTTCTCGTGTGGTTTAGTATTTCGATTTGCCTGATTAGAAATCCAGCAGGGCTTGCACTATCCCCGAATTTTCGGGTATTTTCCCAAAAATCTATACGTCGGCCCGAAAAAAAATTTGGTTCCCCGAATCCCCGAAAATCACCCAATCACGGTGCCACCCCTAGCGATTTATCATCAGTGACTCTCTCTGACAGACGTTACTGTGTGTACCATAATTCTTCAATTTTCTCTAGTTTGTTAATTTTCGCCTCTTTTGATACTTTGCATAAAAACCAGACAGATACAATGTGCCATTACAAATACAAATACTCGTATTACAATATACACAGTTCTTAATATGTAGAAAAAAAAAGTATTGTCTTTATGAAATGAGTTTTAAGTCATTTCGAATCCAGTTTTCTAATCGCTATTTCTTACATCATTCGTAGTCAAGAATTTTATTTTCAAGTTTAATAGAATTATAGAGCGCATTCACTACTATACAGCTTCAGCCTTCAGTTGGATTTTGAAATTGACAGCCGACAGATTGTTTCTACAGCTGAATTGTAAATTTGCAGATTTTTTTGCTGTTTTTAGATAAGACTTTCTTAATGTTTAATACTCAATTGTTGAACCCTGATAGAAAATACAATCTTCTTTCTGAAACATTTTACCCCCCCCCCCCAAAAAAAAAAAACTTCTATTGAGACAAAATTTAGCTATAGACTAAGCTATGTACAAAGTTGGGGAATTAAATATTGAACCGGAAATTACCCTAAAAATATGATCCATAAAAAAATTGTAAATTACTTCCTATAGGGGGGATATGGGGATATCATCTTTAAATGATTATACCTCATTTTTTTTATTGAAAGAAAGGGTACCAAAAAGATGATTATTTTTTTCATTTGAAACGAAGACGGAAGGAAATAATATTAAATTCTCTGAGAAACCATTGAAAATATTTTTATAAACCCAGGGCCCCCCATTAGGACTTGTTCATTGTCTTGGGTATTTTGTGAGTTTTCATCGGCTACTGGCCTAATTTGGTTTTTGTGTGTGCTCCCTTTTAATTAGATTCTTTGGATCTTATTGAATGCCACGGCGAATGTCAGTAGAGTAGGAACTACCATTTCTACGACTTTATGTTCCTTCCGGTTTTTCTGGTAGGTAATTCTATTCTACAGGGGCATTACACCCTTTCAAAGAGATTTACGTAATGGTCCTATGATTAAGGACAAGTTTTTCTGACGTAGATTTCTAGTTCATGATATACAAGTTTTTTTTTTAGGTTAAATCCGTGGTCATTTATCTGTAAGTTGATTTGTAGGTTTTTTTTTTTTTAAACTTGGCTAATAGTTTTTTAAGCCTATTACTACGAACGCTATTTGCATTCCGTTTTTGTAACTAGGAGTGAGATTGTGTGACGCTATCAGACTGGTTTCGTTTCATGGGTTCATTAATAGAACGAGTAATGTTTTTGAAAAGGGTAATTACTTCCTTAGTTTACGAGATTTGCGAATTTATGGCGAAAAGTTACTCTATTTTCACTACTGTAATCTGATTGAATTGTCGCCGACAATGAGATTTAATCGTTGCTAAGCCTATTGTTATTGCGAAAGGGGTTACTCAATTTACTTCTTAGTGTTAAATGACAGATTTCCAAATACGATCATTTTGAAAAGCAGACAAAAAAAATTGGTTTATCCCCTCATTTCTGTAGGGCAGGAGATAACTTAATTTACTTAGACAATGAATGATATTAATTAGTGATTGATTGTATCAGTGGAGAAAAAAAAGGATTAAACTGATTAACAGTTAAGGTAACCCCAAAGGAGCTGTTAACTGAGGTAATTTGTTATAAATTTGAAAAAATACCTAACGACGAATCGGAAACGTTTGATTAACATTTTCAAAAAAAAGGAGTACTGGTATTTGTGAATTGGAGGAGATGGGGTGGTTATGCACTGTATAATACACAAGTGATGTTTTGGAGAGTTAGGGGTTGTGTATGTCTCTTTGGGCTATGTGTGTCTCTTTGGGAGCGTTTGAATATTTTGGTTACTAAAGTATTATATTTTCATCATGTTTTAGGATATTCAATTAGGATTAACTTAACTTCATTCCTTGAGTGTTGTCGGGGGTAACATGTAAGTACCAAATTTTGAGTTCACTGCAGGGGATTTTCCACAAGGAGACTTTTCCACGGGGAGGGAATTTTCCAGGAGGTGAATTGCTATAAGTTTCACGGGAAATCATCCGTACATAGGTTTTTTCCAAACTTTTAAAGAAAATTTGCAAATGAAAAGAGGATTTTTGCAACAAACTTATGTTAATTTCTGCTCGTTTTGGGTTTTGATTCGATTATTTACTACATTCTTTACAGTCTCATGAAATGTAATTAAACAATTATAAAAGATTTTTCAACTAAAGTAAGGAGCAAGTTTAAAACTCATAACAGATTTTCTTTAAAAATTTGGAAAAAAAGCCAACTTCACAATAAAGAGTAAGGAGATAAGGATGAGACAGACTTTTGATCTTTTACATAATTAAATAAATAAAAACGGGGGGGGGGGGTTCAGTTGTACAGGGTGTCAGTTATACAGGGGTTCATTTAAAGAGGTCTCACTTGCACGAAGGTTCAGAGGCATGGGGATTCACTTGCTTGGGGTTCAGTTAAACGGGGATTCAGTTACAATGGAACCCACACAAAAAAACAATGAGGGCACACACAAAAGCCAAATTAGCCCAGTGGCCTACGATAAATCATGGGTTGCATAGGGGGTTGACTTGCACGAGGGTTCAGTTAAAGGGGGTACAGTTACACAGGAGTTTAGTTAAATTGGGTTGAGTACAAATATAAAAGATTTTTCAACTAAAGTAAGGAGCAAGTTTAAAACTCATAACAGATTTTCTTTAAAAATTTGGAAAAAAAAGCCAACTTCACAATAAAGAGTAAGGAGTTAAGGATGAGACAGACTTTTGATCTTTTACATAATTAAATAAATAAAAACGGGGGTTCAGTTGTACAGGGTTTCGGTTATACAGGGTTCAGTTAAAGAGGTCTCACTTGCACGAAGGTTCAGATGCATGGGGATTCACTTGCTTGGGGTTCAGTTACACGGGGATTCAGTTACAATGGAACCCACACAAAAACAATGGGGGCACACACAAAAGCCAAATTAGCCCAGTGGCCTACGAGAAATCATAGGGTGCATGGGGGGGGGACTTGCACGAGGGGTCAGTTAAAGGGAGTACAGTTACACAGGGGTTTAGTTAAAGTGGGTTGAGGTGCACGAGGGTTCAGTAGCACGAGACTTCAGTAGCAAGGGGGGGTTCAGTTGTACAGGGTTTCGGTTATACAGGGGTTCAGGTACATGGAGGGTATAGTGACATTTTAAAAGATGATTTAAAAGATGATTTTAGAAGAAGATTTGAAGATGAAACTCTGTGGTCACTATAATATACAAATTCCATTTGAACAGTGTTGTAAGGTCTCCTACTCCAACCCCAAAGGGTTTAGATCCTCCTATCCCAACCCAGACGGACTCCAGCAGTTCTCAAAAGGTCCCCTTAGCTCCCAAAGGACCACCGAGCCCTCTAGGGCCCCCTAAGACCCTCAAAGACCCTCCCCGGGCTCCCGTCTTTCGTAGATGAATGTTGTCTGAAACTTATGTTTCAGGGTGTATGGGTTGCTATTTTCGACTTTTCGGAGTTGGATTTCTTAGTCTTTCATAGGTATGTGTTGTCTGAAACCTATGATTTGGGGTGGATGGTTTGCTATTTTTGACTTTTCTGAGCTGGATTTCTTACCCCTTTCATAGGTTTGTGTTGTCGGAAAATTATGATTTGGGATGTGTAGTTTGCAAGTTGGACTTTTCAGAGTTAGATTTCTTAGTCTTTCGTTGGTGTGTGTTGTCTGAAATCTATGATTTGGGATGTGTGGGTTGCTATTTTTTTACTTTTCTGAGCTTTAGCCTAATTGCGTAGCTACTAAAGGAACATTTTTGTTGTATCTATTGGTATCAATATTCTGTTTTTTAGAGTTCAAGTTACTATTGAGCCTTACGTGCCTGAAATAATGAATTAGAATATTTAATTAGCTGTTTGGGCTTTTAGACATAGTTTTTTAGATGTTCATGAGTGTTAGGTTCCTGGAGGGGTTTTATGACTCCTCCCTCCAATGAATTCAGATGGTTTTAGGACTCATCCCCCTAGCCATAACTCCATTCAACCTTGAGTGAAGATATAAAAGTTTGATGAAGTATTTTTCTACTTAACAACTACATTAATAACTTCCAAGATGATAGGGCAGTATGACACAGAATTTTTCAGTTACCGAGAGTTCAATGACTCCTCCCCGAAATGACTTCCACGGGTTTTATGACTCCTCCCCACAATGAATTCAGATGGTTTTAAGACTCATCTCACTTGTCATAACTCAGTTCAACCTTTAGCGAAGGTATAAAAGTTTGATGAAGTATTTCTCTACTTAACAACTAAATTAATAGCCTCCAAGATGATTGGACAGTATGACACCGAATTTATCAGTTTGAAAAATCATCTTGTGGTGTTATATTTGAATGTGCTTTTTTATTATTGTCTATAGATCTCGAAGAAATTGACTGTTATCATTGGTTAGTGAACTATAATCTGTCTGAGTATGATAAAAGCTTGTGGAGTACTAAATTCCGTTATATAAACAGACTGGGATTCTATGACAGAGTGATTACACCACTTAATAATACTGGTCAGGAACTGAGAAATGTCCAGGAGGAAGTCAGTGAAATCTGCAGCTTTTTCGGAGTTGAAGCACTCTACGTAAAGGGCAATGTACCTAAAGATAAAGTTTTAATTCAAAAGTGTGACCCTAGGATTCCACTTTTCAATTTAGAAGAGTTTAAATGTCCTAAATTTGAAGGGGGCTATCACCATCCTGAAGATGAGGTTAGGTTCTTCGCATAATGGATACCTAAGAACATATCCGATTGTGATAAATCCATAAGACATGTTAAAAACTATTCTATATTATGGAACCATCGTTTGTGGATGTTTAAGAGTGAACTCTAAGTACTCTTTTTATGTAAACATTTCTTGTTGTTTTTTTTTCTTTCTCAAAAAAAAAGGAGTCAAAAAAAGGAGGAAGGAGTCATAAAACCCGTGGAAGTCATTGCGGGGAGGAGTCATTGAACTCTCGGTAACTGATAAATTCTGTGTCATACTGTCCTATCATCTTGGAAGTTATTAATGTAGTTGTTAAGTAGAAAAATACTTCATCAAACTTTTATATCTTCGCTCAAGGTTGAATGGAGTTATGGCTAGGGGTATGAGTTCTAAAACCATCTGAATTCATTGGAGGGAGGAGTCATAAAACCCCTCCAGGAACCTAACAGTCATGAACATCTAAAAAACTATGTCTGAAAACCCAAACAGCTAATTAAATATTATAATTCATGATTTCAGGCACGTAAGGCTCAATAGTAACTTGAACTCTAAAAAACAGAATATTGATACCAATAGATACAACAAAAATGTTCCTTTAGTAGCTACGCAATTAGGATAAAGTTCAGAAAAGTAAAAAAAATAGTAACCCACACATCCCAAATCATAGCTTTCAGACAACACACACCAACGAAAGACTAAGAAATCTAGCTCAGAAAAGTCCAACTTGCAAACTACACATCCCAAATCATAATTTTCTGACCACACACACCTATGAAAGGGGTAAGAAATCCAGCTCGGAAAAGTCAAAAATAGCAAACCATCCATCTCAAATCATAGGTTTCAGACAACACATACCTATGAAAGACTAAGAAATCCAACTCCGAAAAGTTGAAAATAGCAACCCATACACCCTGAAACATAAGTTTCAGACAACATTCATCTACGAAAGACGGGGGCCCGGGGAGGGCTTTTGAGGTTCTGAGGGGGCCCTAGAGGGCTGGGTGGTCCTTTGGGAGCTTGGGGGACCTTTGAGGACAGCTGGCTTCCTTCAGGGTTGGGGTAGGAGGACCGGAACCCTTTGGGGTTGGGGTAGGAGACCTCGCAACACTGTTCAAATGGAACTTGTGTATTATAACGACCACAGAGTTTCATCTTCAAATCCTCTTCTAAAATCATCTTTTAAATCATCTTTTAAAATGTCACTATACCCTCCATGTAACTGAACCCCTGTATAACCGAAACCCTGTACAACTGAACCCCCCCGTGCTACTGAAGTCTCGTGCTACTGAACCCTCGTGCAACTCAACCCAATTTAACTAAACCCCCGTGTAACTGTACCCCCTTTACCTGAACCCTCCTGCAAGTCAACCCCCCATGCAACCTATGAGGTCTCGTAGGCTACAGGGCTACTTTGGCTTTTGTTTGTGCCCCCATTGTTTTTTGTGTGGGTTCCATAGTAACTGAACCCTCATGTAACTGAACCCCAAACAAGTGAATCTTCATGCATCTGAACCTTCGTGCACGTGAGACCTCTTTAACTGAACCCCTGTATAACGGAAACCCTGTACAACTGAACCCCCCTTTTTTATTTATTTAATTATGTAAAAGATCAAAATTCTGTCTCATCCTTAACTCCTTACTCTTTATTGTGAAGTTGGCTTTTTTTTCCAAATTTTTAAAGAAAATCTGTTATGAGTTTTAAACTTGCTCCTTACTTTAGTTGAAAAATCTTTTATATTTGTACTCAACCCAATTTAGCTGAACTCCCGTGTAACTGTACCCCCTTTAACTGAACCCACGTGCAAGTCAACCCCCCATGCAACCCATGATTTCTCGTAGGCCACTGTGCTAAGTTGGTTTTTGTGTGTGCCCTCATTGTTTTTTGTGTGGGTTGCATTGTAACTGAATCCCCGTTTAACTGAACCCCAAGCAAGTGAATCCCCATGCATCTGAACCTTCGTGCAAGTTAGACCTCTTTAAATGAACCCCTGTATAACCGACACCCTGTACAACTGAATCCCCCCCTGTTTTTATTTATTTAATTATGTAAAAGATCAAAAGTCTGTCTCATCCTTAACTCCTTACTCTTTATTGTGAAGTTGGCTTTTTTTTCAAATTTTTAAAGAAAATCTGTTATGAGTTTTAAAACTTGCTCCTTACTTTAGTTGAAAAATCTTTTATATTTGTTTAATTACATTTCATGAGACTGTAAAGAATGTAGGAAATAATCGAATCAAAACCCAAAACGAGCAGAAATTAACATAAGTTTGGTGCAAAAATCCTCTTTTCATTTGCAAATTTTCTTTAAAAATTTGGAAAAAACCTATGTACGGATGATTTCCTGTGAAACTTGTAGCAATTCACCTCCTGGAAAATTCCTCCCCATGGAAAATTCTCCTTGTGGAAAATCCCCTGCAGTGAACTCAAAATTTGGTACTTACGTGTTACCCCCGACAACACTCAAGGAATGAAGTTAAGTTAATCCTAATCGAATATCCTAAAACATGATGAAAATATAATACTTTAGTAACCAAAATATTCAAATGCTCCCAAGGAGACATACATATCCCAAAGAGACATACACGACCCCTAGCTCTCCAAAACATCACTTGTGTATTATACAGTGCATAACCACCCCATCTCCTCCAATTCGCAAATCCCATTACTCCTTTTTTTGCAAATGTTAATCAAATGTTTCCGATTCGTTGTTAGGTATTTTTCAAATTTATAACAAATTACCTCAGTTAACAGCTCCTTTGGGGTTACCTTAACTGTTAATCAGTTTAATCCTTTTTTTCTCCACTGATACAATCAATCACTAATTAATATCATTCATTGTCTAAGTAAATTAAGTTATCTCCTGCCCTATAGAAATGAGGGGATAAACCAATTTTTTTTTGTCTGCTTTTCAAAATGATCGTATTTGGAAATCTGTCATTTAACACTAAGAAGTAAATTGAGTAACCCCTTTCGCAATAACAATAGACTTAGCAGCGATTAAATCTCAGTGTCGGCGACAATTCAATCAGATCACAGTAGTGAAAATGGAGTACCTTTTCGCAAAAAATTCGCAAATCTCGTAAACTAAAGAAGTAATTGCCCTTTTCAAAAACATTACTCGTTCTATTAATGAACCCATGA
Source organism: Artemia sp. Qi Xiang Cuo (assembly GCF_049724085.1). NCBI lineage: Eukaryota > Metazoa > Arthropoda > Branchiopoda > Anostraca > Artemiidae > Artemia > Artemia sp. Qi Xiang Cuo. The sequence continues at coordinate 4,957,570 of NC_142803.1, forward strand.
AACGAAACCAGTCTGATAGCATCACACAATCTCGCTCCTAGTTCCAAAAATGGAATGCATGTAGCGTTCGTAGTAATAGGTTTAAAAACCTATTAGCCAAGTTTAAAAAAAAACCAACTTATCAACTTACAGATGAATGATCACGGATCTAACCTAAAAAAAAAAACTTGTATATCAGGAACTAGACATCTACGTCAGAAAAACTTGTCCTTAAAGTGCGTAAATCTCTTTGAAAGGGTGTAATGCCGCTGTAGAATAGAATTACCTACCAGAAAAACCGGAAGGAACATAAAGTCGTAGAAATGGTAGTTCATATTCTACTAATGTCTGACTCAGTTTTTCAGTAATTTGAGGTATATCTAAATCATTTCGACATTTTTGTTGTTTCTTGTACCCTTTTACTCATACCTTCAAATTTTTTTTCAAGGAACACTAAGCTGTTTAACGTTATTTTGCGTGTTTGTTTGAACCATACAGTGACCTAGTTAATTATTAAGTAAATTATTTTTCTAATGAAAGCTGAGACGCTATCCTATCAAGGTGGTATCCAGAGGGGGGGGGGTAGGGAGGTATTTCATTTAAATGATAATCTCTCGAATTTTTTTTATTGAAAGCAGGGATCCCAAAAAGTTAATTTTTTTTAATTTAAAGCAGAAACGGCATCCTATCAAGGTGGTATCCCAGGGGGAGGGGGTAGTGATCTATCATATTTAAATGATAATACCTCGATTTTTTTTAAAGCAGGGGTGGCAATAAGTTAATTATTTTTTATTTATTTAAAGCAGAGACGGTATCCTATCAAGATGGTATACAGCGAGGGGGGGCATAGGGAGTTATTATATTTAAGTGATAGTACCTTGATTTTTTTTTTTATTGAAAGCAGGGATGCCAAAAAGTTGAAAAGTTGACAAAAATTAACAAGATTGTCGTGAGTTATACTTGATACAGCACTTGCATGGTTTTGTGGTCCAAAGGAAGAGGAACATATGCGTCCAACCCGTTTTTTTCTTATTGATGAAACGGGTTTACTTTGAAAACATTCATTCATAAGTACCAGGCAGATTCACACTAAAACGAATTGGTGTGACGAAAGCGATATCGACATCCCCACCTAACATTGCGCTCGAGTGACAATGGCGCCCTTTGTCCAGTGCCCAAGTTACATTAAAAGGCCAGGTCATAATAAAAGCTTTCAATTTGGGAGGTTCAAGAAGGAGTCTTTGACAGTCTTATGACCTCAGGGTACTAGATGTTGTAACGTTCTTAAGTATCTACATTGGTCTAAAAAATTCGATCACCCCACAAATGATTACCAAAAATATGCACAAATGTAACATTTGGAAGATTATAACACTCTTTTCAAAGCTTTGAATAAAAGCAAAAACGGCTAAATACTCCTAATTTTGCTTGACAGGTATTTTAAAAAGAAGATCTTGGGAGATTTCCATAGATTTGACTATAGCAGAAAATTTCAACCAGGTTGAGGATCAAATGGGATGCTTTGAGCATTTTGAACAAATGTGACTTACTGATTCGCCTTTCTTAAAGCTTATTATTCTTGTGAGCATTTGGAAATCAAAGCTTAGACTCAATAGCTGATACTAAGTGTCCTAACATTTTGCTTGGATTAAAAGTGACAAACTAGGATTAAAATCACAACATCTTCCTGAAGCTACTTCAGTCTACATATTATTTCATTTAATTACATTTAAAATGGATGAGCTTTTCATTTTTTACGTAAGAAAATAGCTGGCACTTCATTTTTCTTCATACCGAATAAACCATTAAGTGTTTTTTGTTTCTTTGTAATTGAAATGTTCTAATGTGAAGTGTTCATCATGTATTTTTCAATTTGATAAATTTACTCCTTTTAGATGCAGTTTATAATTTGACTGATATTAGGTATTTATCTTTTTATAATTTGGAATGAATCCCCAAAAGAAAAATGAATAATATCCAAAAGAAAAGCCAAAAGCAATAAAAAAGAAGCAGTTCAGCCTTAGCCTACATGACATTTATTCTATAAAGAAGCCAAAAAAAACTTTAAAACGTATTTTTTTTAAATTGTTATTAAAAACCAGTTTTTAATACAAGAATGCTTGTTAGGAATCCGAAAGAGAGAGAAAAAAACAAACAATCAATATCAAAGTTACCCATTTCAACTGTTTTAAAGGTGAAACAACAGATACAGGCAAGGGGCATTATGAAAAAATTAAGCTTCTAAGTTCAAGTTATATTCAAGGTTTTTACCCAGATAACTGACGAATTTTGTGATACGGTATTTGAAGTTTTGTTTGCCGTATTGCTTGATGAAAAAATTAGTAATTTTGATAATTATTTATGTTAACAATACATAGCTAATAGATACTTCAACTACTCGTATTATGCAAGGGTTCTGAAACGTCACAGCCATTTCGTTTCTACCAGATTTCTACTTCTCTTGATGAATAACGAAGAAGACCAGTTTTCAGCCAGCGACTTGTGAATTTTTGAACGAATATGAATGTGAATGAATAGGCTCGAATCTGTTGTAAATTTAAGCTGTGATTTGAGAAAGACTGATGAAAACATTAATGTTTGCGGTCAACATTGATCGCGCCGGCGGCGCGGCGCGCTATTTTTGGCCCCGCCACCGCCAGTCTTCCCTCATCGGCGCGGCGCCGGGGTCTAGGAACAATAACATAATTAGAAACATAAAGGGGTGCAATGCCAGTAAGGGGAGCATGACAACATAAAGGGGAGCTGGACAACACCCAGTAAGGATACTTACAGGTATACTGTCTTTATACGGTACTGTAAAAGATGGGCAATAAAAATTAATTAATTCATTCATAATCCTATAATAAATAAGGCAAACGTGATCCAAAAACCTTTTATCTTCTTCCGTGATAACTGGGTCTTATATCAACGGTTCAGCTTGAAGCAAAAGTAGATATACAACATTTATCGCAATTCAAGGCCGTTTTCAGAGGGGAGGTTAAGGGGTTTGACCCCCTCCCAACAAAAAAAAGGTTATCCAACTCCAAACACTGTTTCTAAATTAACAATAAAAAAGCATAAAAATACATTTTTGGTGCGTTTTTAAAGTTTTTGTGTAAGCCCCCCCCCCCCCCCGAACAAAAATCCTGGATACGGCCCTGTGACACTCTCGATCTAGACTAAACGAGAAAGTCACATGTAGACTCTTGAGGAATAGCAGTACCCAGAGATTACCGGGTTACCAGCGGGTTATGGTTTTGACCCCCCCCCCTGAATTTTTTTTATAAACACATATATAAAAAAGATATAACTATATTATTTAAATCTTGATAAATAGCAGTTTATATTATGTGTAGCTAATTTGTGGATTTCAACTACAAAATGAACATAAGGTTACATTTTTTCCGGTTTGGAAATAAAAAATTTTCCAAGGCTATCAGGGTCAGAAACACACAACTATAACAACACAAAAAACAAACTAACATTCACATTCATATTTGGCAATATTTGCTAATATTAAGTAATATTTGTAAGTTGTAAGTTCTAGCTTCAATATTGAGTTTTCAGAATTAGATTGACTCTAGTCTGTAATAGAAATCTAAAGAAATCTCTAAAAGGAAGAACAATACCTACTGGTTTCTATTTTTGGTTTGTATTTATTCTCAGTTTTCATAATTCTTAATATATGTTTTTACCTTCTCTCCTTGTTGTTTTCCACTTTTTTGTTTTTGTATGTTATTCCCAGTAAAGAGTAAAAAAACACATTAAAAAACACTTTGCTTTTATTTTTCTCTTTTCTTTTCTTTTTTCATTATTTGCTTCTTCTCACCTTATAGGCCTATCCGAATTTTCAGTTAAAAACTTATTTCTTTCTTCTTTTTTTTTCTTTTCTTTTTCATAATTCGATTCTTCTCACCTTATACCCGAATTTTAGGTTAAAAACTTTTTTTCTTTTCTTCTTCTCTTTTTCATTATTTGCTTCTTCTCACCTCATACCCGAATTTTCAGCTAAAATATGTTTCTTTCTTCTTTTTCTTCCCTTTTTAATTATTTGCTTCTTCTAACCTTATACCCGAATTTTCAGCTAAAAACTTCTTCTTCCCTTTTTTTTCTTTTTCAGTATTTGCCTCTTCTCATCTTATACCCGATTTTCGGCTAAAAGCTTCTTCTTCCCTTTTCTTTTCTTTTTCATTATTTGCTTCTTCTCATCTTATACCCGAATTTTCGGCTAAAAACTTTTTCTTTCCTTTTATTTTTCGTTATTGCTTCTTCTCCCCTTATACCCGAATTTTCGGCTGAAAACTATTTATTTTCTTTTTTCTTTCATCAGTTTGTTCTTCCCAGCGTGGTTGCTGAGTTGAGTTTTAGATCTTCCATTCTTCAAACAGAATAGAAGCAACATTAAAAATAAAAAGAGTACATAATCTTATTTTATATAATTGCTGACTGTCCACCTAAACAGTTATGTGAAGCTAATATTTCTCCGGAGTAGCTTTACAATTCGACTCCATTTAGTTTCCAATAATAACAAGAGAGTATATCCTCCTTTGTGTCACGACTGGGGGATTGAGTTGAAACTTTCTAGAAACAATTTTTTAGAGGGGGGGGGGATTTGTGTTTTCAGAAAAAAGGAGAACATATTTTTTCCTCTAGTCCTTGCTAAAAAAAAAGACCCGTACCGTTATCCTTTTTTATGCCAGTCACAGGACAAGCTCTTTGGCTGTAAGTTAGTAATACAGCATAGCTGAGCAAAATTAAAGACTAAAGCTAAGATAATATAAATAAAATAAGAAGTTTCTAATTATTTTAAAATAATTGATTAAATAATTTAAATGAATGAAATATCTACGATCTGACATCATGGTAGCATCAACATTAACATTTTACAGCAGCCCCAAAAATGAACCGTTGTTAATAACCGTTTTTCTAATTAGACTAACGGTTACAGAACATGGCATAGTTGCTCATCAGCAACTTGCCTTGAGACATGCAGAATCTTTATGGGGGGTTGAGGTAGCCGCAGAAGTTTTTTAGGCGCATATTTTGTAACTATATTCACCATTATTGGAGAGATGATTCATCACAAAGTTACAACACTAAAGCAGTAGTGCTCAAAATACTAAGCAGAAAACACCAAAAAATTCAAGGTACTTATATGATATAGCACCGACTACTCAAATTGTTCACCCATTGGCGCATTGTAGAACCAGTTTTTTCGATAGTTTCTAGCGTGAGACAAGATAAAGAGAAGTGACAGAATAGATGGCAAATATATAATTTGGGAAATATATTTGCATATTAGATGGGGGAGGGTAAAGTATTTGGACGGTATAAAGTTAGAAAACAATTCTTACTTCGTAATAAGCAGAATAATTGTACCTAACATATTAGGCATGCAGATCCGCTATACTTTACCCCCACCTCTCCTACTGTGCAAATATATAGCCCAAATTTGTTTCTAAATAATTATATTTTTATCATACTTATATATCATTAGGATTGAGCGTCAGAGAAACAGGTTCTTCTTAGATGAAGAATATTAGGTCGGCGCTATATTATACAAGTACCAAGTGCAAAAATAAGGGTTTCACAAACCTTCCCGCAAAGGTAAATCAAATTTGTATCCGGGTCATAAAGGGGGAACATAACACCATTGCTTGTGTCCAATTCAACCATAACAATTGGCTCACCAAGGTGCTTGGGTGCCCGCAGGGAATATTGTCTTTCAGACATCTTGCTGAAGCCAGTTGTAAAAACAAGTCCATTCTTTAAAAAAATTGCTTTCGACGTCTTGTTCCCTTCGTGTCCATCAGCTTCCTGATATATAGAAAAAAATTATATTATATTAAACATTATATAATTTAAATAATTATGCAAATTAATAGTTTTTAATACAAATTAATTAATTAATTAATTAATTAATTAATTATTTAATAATTAATAATTAATTATTAATAATTAATAAATAATTAATTAATTAATTAATTATGAATTAATTAATTAATTTATAATTAATTATTGATTGCGAATTAACAATTATGCAAATTAATAGTAATTCTTTAAAAAAAATAAATTTCGAAGTCTTGTTCCCTTCGTGTCCATCAGCTTCCTGATATATAGAAAAAAATATACATTATATTAAACATTATATAATTTAAATAATTATGCAAATTAATAGTTTTTAATACAAATTAATAATTAATTAATTAATTATGAATTAATTAGTTAATTATAATTAATTATTGATTGCGAATTAACAATTATGCAAATTAATAGTCCATTCTTGAAAAAAAAAATGAAGTCTTTTTCCCTTCGTGTCCATCAGCTTCGTGATATATAGAAAAAAATATGCATTATATTAAACATTATATAATTTAAATAATTATACAAATTAATAGTTTTAATACAAATTAATAATTAATTAATTAATTATGAATTAATTAATTAATTAACTATAATTAATTATTGATTGCGAATTAACAATTATGCAGATTAATAGTCCATTCCTTAAAAAAAATAAATTTTGAAGTCTTGTTCCCTTCGTGTCCATCAGCTTCCTGATCTATAGAAAAAATATATATTATATTAAACATTATATAATTTAAATAATTATGCAAATTAATAATTTTTAACACAAATTAATAATTAATTAATTAATTATCAATTCATTGTTTCATTATAATTAATTATTAATTGCGAATTAACAACTATGCACATTAATAGTCCATTCTTTAAAAAAATAAATATCGAAGTCTTGTTCCTTTCGTGTCCATCAGCTTCCTGATTTATAGAAAAAAATATGCATTATATTAAACATTATATAATTTAAATAATTATGCAGATTAATAGTTTTTAATACAAATTCATAATTAATTATTGTTTGCGAATTAACAATTATGCAAATTAATAGTCCATTCTTTTAAAAAATAAATTTCGAAGTCTTGTTCCCTTCGTGTCCATCAGCTTCCTGATATATAGAAGAAATATACATTCTATGGTACTCTTCTGAAATACAGGACACACGAAAGAAAGACCGCATTGAAATCTCAAAGCCGGTATTGATAAACAGGTTTCCACTGCATAGTGAGATATTGCTCAGTTCGTGACAAAAATTTAAGCGTCAATTTTTTGGGGTTTAGGGGGACTAAAAGGTAGCTAGGTTAGGTGAGGTTAGATTAAGTATTTAATATTTACTATACTTTACCCCCCCCCCCCATAATGTGCAAATATATAGCCCAAATTTGTCCATAAACTATTATATTTTCAACCTATTTTGTTTGAATTCACTAGCATCAACCAAACTTCACTTCTTGCATGTGGCCTGCATTTGAGAAGAGTACCCCCTATGTTAAACATTATATAATTTAAATAATTATGCAAATCAATAGTTTGAATAGCAAATTAATAATCAATAAATAGTTATTAATTAATAATTAAAGTAAATAATTTTATTTAGTTTATTAGTAAATGTATTAGTTTATTAGTAAATTCAACAGCTTCTAATATACAAAGAAGCAAATATAGCCTACATGTTATTATATCATTTACCGGTTTTTAAATAATTCCGCTATAATACATACCCTAACCGGTTCAATGAGACAATCATCTTATAAGCATAATTTAATAATAAAGATAATTTTCTCATCATTTAAATTTGAAATTTAATTGTATTAATAAAACTAAACAAATGAAACGCAAATTAGACTAAACATGATAATAATTTTTTACGAACAAGAAGCATTATTTTCCACTGGATGGCGTCAAAAGACGAGGGAAAACACCAAAGGCCAAGCCTGATTTTGACTATATAGCCTACTATAATAAAAAAGTTCGTGGTAATGAACTGTATAGTAAGAGCGGCTCGTCTCAATAGCAACCGAAACTCTAAAAAATGAAAGTTTGATACCAATAGATACATCAAAAGAATCAGATTTTTATGCTGATTTCAAACATATAAGTTTCATCAAGTGCAGTTATACCCTTCAAAAGTTACAAGCCTGAGAAAATTTGCCTTATTTTTGAAAAAAAGGAAACACCCCCTAAAAGTCATAGAATCTTGATGAAAATCACACCATCAGATTCAGCGTAACAGAGAACCTTACTGTAGAAATTTCAAGCTCCTATCTGTAAAAATGGAGAAAGTGGAATATGTTGGGTTTTTTTTGCCAGGAGAAAGATCACGGATGAGCGTTTATTTTTTTATTTTTTTTATAGCAGATTAACTACCAACAAAGTCATATAAGGCCAACATGGCAGGGTATGCTGTCTTTCCACCCAATTCTGTTGAAAGCTTCACTCCCTCCTATGAAGTTGAAGTGTTCCTCCCTCCTATGAAGTTGAAGTGTCCCTCCTTCCAATGAAGTTGAAATGTCCCTCCCTCCTATGAAGTTCCTAGTTGTATTTCTTGTACTTGCATTTATTTCTTTTTGTTCCTAGTTGTATTTTATGAAGTTCCTGACTCCCGATCATAGACAAAAAAGAAACATTTTTGACAGGCTATTATTCTAAATCTGTACAAGCTTCTTAACCTTGCCTTCATTATAAACCTATAAAAAGGAGGGGGGTCAAACATTTTAAATCTCAGGAGTGTTTTAAGAGCCTATTTGTTTATTGGTTGTTAGACTTCAACTAAATCCTGACCATGAGTCTAGGGAGCTAACAGTTAAACAATTCAGAGGCAACGCTATAGCGCTGCCTATAGTAAAGGCCATACGGCTCCAATGTTTTATTATTATTATTATTATTTTTTTTCCCCAGAGGCACTTCATATGGAAGGGGTCGTCGTAGAAACTTCAAAGGGGGCTCCTTCGATTGGAAATCGAGAGTTCTAGTGCCCTTTTTAATAGTCGAAATGATTGGAGGGAAACTAGTCCCCCCCACGCCAATAATTCTCCCAAACACATCCAATCAAAATTTTGAGATAGCCATTTTGTTCAGCATAGTCGATTTCCATATAGAAAATATGTTTTCGAGGAGGACACTCCCCCACAACCCTCGGGGCAAGGTTTTTAAGTTTTGCCCTGAGGGCACATAAGAACGATGTTGGAAAAATGTATCATTTATTATTTTTTTCTATTAGACCAGAATACATCGAATCAACGAAGCTATCGTAGAAACTCCAGAAAGCGCTGATTCAATTTAAAAATCGATTGGCTATTGTCTTTTCTAATAGTAAAAAGAAATTAGAGGGCAACTAACACCCCTTCCACGCCAAACATTACTCGAAACACACCCAATCAAAATTTTGAGATAGCCATTTTGTTCAGCATAGTTGATTTCCACATAGAAATTATGTTTCTGAGGAGGACACTCCCCCCCAGTCTTCAAGGCAAGGGTTGTAAGTTATGCCCTGAGGGCATATAAGGTTTTTATATAAGTCGTTATCGTAGAAACTTCAAAAAAGGCTCATTCGATTTTAAATTCAAAGGGCTAGTGGCCTTTTTCATAGTCGAAAGTGATTGGAGGGCAACTAACCCCCCTCTCACGCCCAACATTTCTCGCCAGACATCTAATAAAAATTTAGATCTGGCCATTTTGTTCAAGGCAGTTTTCAGTTCCGGAAATTGTGTCTTTGAGGGTGACAACCCCCCAGAACCTTCGGGGCAAAGGTTGCAAGTCATACCCTGGGGGAATATAAGGTTTTTGTATAGACAGCGTTGTTGTAGAAACTTCAGAAAGGGCTCATTCGACTGGAAATTTAAATGGCTAGTTCCCTTTTGAATAGTCGAAAGTGATTGGAAGGCAATTAACACCTCTTCCACGCCCACCATTTCCCCAAACACATCCAATCAAAATTTTGATATGGCCATTTTGTTCAACGTAGTGGAAAGTTCTTGAAATTATATGTTTGAGCAGGACACTCCCCTCACAGTCTCCAGGCGTAAGGGTATAGTTGACTTTTTAGGCGTCAAAAGATATTGGAGGGTAACCAGTCCCCCCTCAAACCCTTTTTTCCCAAATGCATCCAATAAAAGTTTTAAGATAGCTATTTTGTTAAAAATAGTTCAAAGATCACATAACAAAAATTCCGGTGTCGACACAACCCCCCGGGGCCTGAGGGCAGGCGTTGTAAGTTATGCCCTGGGGGCATATATGGGTTTTATGGAAGGAATACTCGTATTAACTTCAAAAGGACTCATTTGATTGGAAATCGAAAGTTCTAGTTCACTTTTTCAGAGTCAAGAGATTGGAGGGCACCTAGCCCTCCCCTCCACGGCCTTTTTTTCCTCAAACCCATCCGATAAGAACTTTGAGGTAGCTTTTTTTAAAAATAGTTCAAAGACCATGTAACGAAAACTCCGGGGTCGACACAGCCCCCTAGGGCTAGAGGGCAGGTGTTGTAAGTTAAGCCCTGGGAGAATTTATGGTTCTTGTTGAAGGGATGCTCGTAAAAACTTCAGAGATGGCTCATTTGATTGGAAATTGAAAGTTCTCGTTCAGTTTTTTAGAGTAAAGAGATTGGAGGGCAACTAGCCCCCCCACGCCCCTTTTTCCCCAAATGCATCCAATACAAATTTTGAGATAGCCATTAAGTTAAGAATTGCTCAAAAATCAGATAAAAAAAACTCAGGCGTCGTCACAATCCCCCGGGGCCCGGGGGCACGCGTTGTAAGTTATGCTCTGGGACATATATGGTTCGTATGAAAGGGATGCTCGTATAAACTTCAAGGAGGGTTCATTTGATACGAAATTTGAAGTTGGAACTCACTTTTTAATAGTCAAAAGAGATCCGAGGGCAGCTACGCCCCCCCCCCACGCCTTCATTTTCCAAACCCATCTAATGAAAATTTTGAGATAGAAATTTTGTTAAAAATAGTTCAAAGGTCGGATAAGAAAAATCCGGTGTCAATACACCCCCCCAGGACCCAGGAGAAGGCGTTCTAAATTATGCCCTAAAGGCATGTATGGTTCTTATGAAAGGGATGCTCGTATAAACTTCATATAGGGCTCTTTTGATTGGCAATTGAAAGTTTTAGTTCACTTTTAAGAGTCAAGAGAGTTAAGGGCAACTAGCCCCCCCCCCCCCCCGCGCTCTTTTTTCCCCAAACCCATCCGCTACAAATTTTGAGATAGCTAGTTTTTTGGAAATTTTTCAAAAAACTAGATAACTAAAACTCCCCCCAGGGCCCGGGGTATAGGCGTTGTAAGTGTTGTCCTGGGGGCGTAAATGGTTCTAATGAAAGGGGTGCTCTTATAAACTTCAGAGGGGGGCTCATTTGATTGGAAACTGTAAGTTCTAGTTCAATTTTTAAGAGTCAAAAGATATCCGAGGGCAATTAGCCCCCTCACACAACTTTTATTCTCCAGGTCAATCTGATAAAAATTTTAAATTTGTTATCTCATTAAAAATAGTTCAAAGATCAGATAAGAAAATCTCCTGTGTCGACGGAACCCGCCAGGGCCCGGAGGCAGGCGTTATGAGTAATGCTCTTAGGGAAATATATAGTTCTTACGGAAGAGAAGCTCGTATAAACTTCGTAGAGGGCTCATTTGATTGTAAATTGAAAGTTCTTGTTCACTTTTTAAGAGTCAAAAGAGATCGGAGGGTAACTAGCCCCCCTACACCATGCCCTAAATGCATCAGATAAAAATTTTGAGATAGACATTTTGTTAAAAATAGTTCAAAGTTCTGATAACAAAAAACTCCCGTGTCGACATAGCCCCCCAGTGCCCGGGGGTAGGCGTTGTAAGTTATGCCCTGGGGGCATATATGGTTGTGATGGAAGGGATGCTCGTATAAACTTCCTAGAGGGCTCATTTGATTGGAAATTGAAAGTTGTAATTCACTTTTTAAGAGTCAAAAGTGATTGGAGGGCCGCTAGCCTACCCCCGCACTCCATTTTTTTCCCCAGAGGCACTTCATATAGTAGAGGTCGTGGTATAAACTTCAAATGGGGCTCATTCGATTGGAAATCGATAGTTCTAGTGCCCTTTTTAAAAGTCAAAGTAATCAAAGGGCAATTAGCCCCCCAAGCCCTTTTCCCCAAATACATCTGATAAAAAATTTGAGGTAGCCGTTTTGTTAGAAATAGTTCAAAGATCATATAACGAAAATTCCTTTATGTATGGCCATTTCGTTAAAAATAGTTCAAGGTTCAGATAAGAAAAACTCATGTGTCGACATAACCCCCCCAGGGCACGGGGCAGGCGTGGTAAGTATTACTCTGGGGGCATATATGGTTCTTGTGGAGGTTATGCTCGTATAAACTTCGGAGGGCTCATATTATTGGAAATTGAAAGTTCTCGTTCACTTTCTAAGAGTCAAAAGAGATCGGAGGGCAACTAGGCCCCTTCTCCACACTCCATTTTCCTCAAACCCGTCCAAAAAGAACTTTGAGAGAGCAATTTTTTCCAAATAGTTCAAAGGTTAGATAACAAAAACTCCGGTGTCGACACATCCCCCAGGGCCAAGGGGACAGGCATTTTAAGCTATGTCCTGGGGCCGTATGTGGTTCTTATGAAAGGGATGCTCGTATAAACTTCAGAGAGGGTTCATTTGAATGGAAATTGAAAGTTGTAGTTCATTTTCTCAGAATAAAGAAAGATCGGAGGGCAACTAGCCCCTCCCGCCTTCTCCGCCTTTGGGTGTATCGGATGGATAAACCCATCCGATAAAAATTTGAGGTGACTATTTTGTTAAAAATAGTTCAACAATCAGATATTGAAACTCCAGGGTCGAAAAAAACCCCAGGGACAGGCGTCAATCAGTCTTGATTGAGAGTTCGTTGTGTTAACACCCTGTTTCTGGATATTAACCTTTTAATAAAGTAAGGTTTCAACCTGTGCGATTCCCTACAGGGATTTATAATCGGCTTATTTTATTTTACTTGCTATTGACATTTTTGCTGCTTGAATTTAAATTCCCTTGTGATTTAGTGACTTAGCAAGTATTGAGATTCAGACAGAACGATTTAATTACCTTAGAGGATTGTACTATTTGTGCATAGCAGCGATACTGATAACATATATTAGGCAATAAGCAAAAGAGGGGAAGGCTCCTGCTGCAAGCGCCGTATGTACCTGCCGGTATTTAGTTACCCTTAAATTGCGGGGAATCGGTGAGCGGGTCCCGACGCTTCCCTTGTTCCTAGTACTATGTGATTCAATGGACTTCGGCTGTTTTTGTGTGAAAGTGATGACTGAAAAGCTGGCACTCAACCCAGTTCTGAACTTTTTCAGCAGATCACTCCCTGAAGGGGTGAAATTCGATCAGATTGTGAAAAGCGCAGTAAACTATTTCGACCACGATACAATCATACAAGCTAAAAAGACCCTTCACAGCGAGTTGGACATTCAAAGCCTGATGGTTTCGTATGCCAAAGATGAGGACAACATTACTTATATGTGCAAGTCGCTAGTCTCTGCGGCAAAGCTAAATATCCCGATCCCGAAATGTGTGATATTTATTCCGTGTGAAGTACCTGCCATCGGCGAGGCAGTTCACGCTACAGTGGTGTCCAAAGTAAACGAACTCTCCAGAAAATTGGATGGATTTATGCTAAATACTAGCCGCTCTACAGTCAGCCTGCCAGATAAATTTCAATAGTCCCGAACCGCACCCCCGAGGCCGCTTTACTCTGTGATACTAAAAGAGCCTCCAACAGACTTAAAATACCCAAGCGAACGCAAAGCATTTATCGACAAACTGTGCCCATGTCCAGACGGCGATATAACCAAGTTACGCCGCTCTAATACCGAGTGGAAACTCGTGGTTCGTTCAAAGCAAACCAAAAAATATAAAAGCGTTCAAAGCAAACGTTCAAAGATAGTGGATGCAGCTAAACGTGCAAAACCGTCGCTCAACATCTCCCTCAAGGAGCCTGCTATTTTAGCTGCGATCAAGCGAGTGCCGGAGGATCTAGACGAACAGTCTCTTAAACAGCTAATCCCCAAGTGTAATGAAACCCTACAATATGGCAAGTCTCGAACATTTAAAGTCTACTTTCCGAGACGAAATGACCTCGATACCTTTCTCAAAGTTTCAGTGAAAATCGGATATGAACGCCTCCCAGCTGAAGAGTTCGTGTTCTTACCTCGGCGCTGCTTTAATTGCCACGCAATCGGTCACCTAGCCGCAGATTGTAAGAACAGTTCATTATGTTCCAAATGCTGCTCCGCCGATCACAAAATCTACGTCCGATACCCCGTGTCAGAAGGCAGCCTTTTGCGTTGGTTGCAAGAAGCAGGGTCACACTTGCTATAGAGTGAAGTGCCCAAAAAACAGTAAACCCTCGAACTATTGACCTTGTCACTATCTATTCTGTCGTGGATTATACAAGTTTTTTTATTAATAAATTTTCGATTCTGGAAAGGCTGCGTTCTGAGTTTACTGTGATTTATCTCCAGGAACATTTTTTCATTGAACATGATCCGAACGTACTTTAGTTTCTGGATATGACAACTTATCGTGCACCCGCTAGACAGCTGAACAATAGTGGTCGACCCTCGGGTGGACTTATTACGTTTGTGAAATCAGCTCTCCGTTCTAGTATCTTCGAAGCAAATGATTATTATCTAGCTGTGAGAGTGGGTTGTTCTGTGTGTATTACTGTGTATCTTCCCACAGACCACAATAATGACCATTATGAGCGTAAATTTGCGCTATCTTGTGAAACACTGGGTTCATGTATAGACAAAATTCGACACTTAGGTTTACCTTGCATTATAGCCGATGACTTTAATTGTAATCTGTCAGACCCGAATTCTCAAGCTTCACCACGTACAACACTGGTTAAGGGCTTATTTAGGGATTTCTCGTGTGTTTTAGATAAATCGTCGGATTTTACGTATGTTCACACGTCCTCGCGAACTTCCAACCTGGAACATGTTGTAGTATCGTCAGATCTGCGAGCGGATATGGTAAAGGTTGTGTTTGATTATCAGTTTTCTGATCATCTTCCCATAACTTGCTCTGTCGGTATGCCATCTTCTGGTCACCAAACCACACCTCTTGCTCCTTCAGCACCTCGACACCGTCGTAACTGGTCGAAAATTGATCAAGCCTTATTCATCGAGTCGGTAGATTCAGTCCTGAACAAAATCAGCGTCTCATTTCATCTCCTTCAGAAGTCACTCCAGTTACCTCAAAAAGAGGTTTTGATTTGTCTAGATATATATTGCGCAGAAATTTGCCATGCTCTCTGCTTCGCAGAAAAAAAAGCTGTTCCTTTGCAACAAATTCGAAAAGGAATCATTCCCGGGTGGTTGTCAAAGCCAGATCTCGTCATTTCATGTAGTCAAGCAAAATTTTGGTTTTCAGTATGGAAAGAGTGTGGACGTCCGAATATGGGTCTTGTGAACAGCATACGGATTTTCACGAAGCGAAAGTTTTCTAAGGCCCTGGCTCGGTATCGGAAAAATCTAGGCAATCATTATTGTGCCCGTGCCAAACAAGATAAAAATATGATCTTCAAGTTTGTCTCTCGTTCTGCAAAAATTCTTCTTCACCATCCCCAGCCGACATCCCTGAAGAAGAATGGTATGCCCATTACGAATCGGAGTTCTCAGCTCCTGACCCCTCCATCAAACAATCTTTCGAGGCTGCCTTAGATCAGTTTCTATCTTCTCACCCCGATGAAGATTTTATCCTCACTACCCGTTCTTTTGAAGATGCCATGTATAGACTCAAATGGAAAGGCTCATCGGGCATTGACAAAGTCAGTGCGATTCACTTGAAACACGGAGGTAAGCTTCTCGCGGCACATCTCTCTCTCTGCTTATGCAGATGATTTTCTCTCAAGGGATTGTTCCTGCCTCTTTCTGCATCGAAGATCTGACTTCCATTTCTAAAAAGGGAAAATCTGAAACTCAATGTACAGCATTCCGTCCGATAACTGTAGCTACGTCAATGTGTAAGCTCTTCGAGTTGCTGTTTATATAGGAAATCGAAAAAGTATTCTACATTCCTCCACATCAGATTGGCTTCAAGCGAGGACCTGCATGTTCTAATGCTTTAACAGTCAGTTTTAATGTCATGATAGAAGCAGAGTCTTGTGGAGAAAGCCTTTGTTTGATAAGACACAACGTTACACGTGCATTCGACTCTCTAATCCATGCTGCGATGCTTCTGAAGGCCGGTAAACGTGGGTTGAATCTAGCTGTCATTCGTTCTCTCGGGAATCTGTATTCTAGATTACGGATCCGACTGAAGCTACCTCCTGACAAGGGTTTGACCCCGATTCCGCGCACCCGACTAGTTCCAGTCAAGAAAGGAGCGCGTCAAGGAGCAGTCACCTCTCCTGACCTTTTCAATAACTGTGTCCTTGATGCACAAGATCAATGTCCATCTTCGCTGATTCTGTCATCTGCTAACTTGTCTTTGGTATGTTACGCGGACGACATCCTTAATCTTAGCCGAAACCTTCAGCGTACAATTGATATCTTCAAAATCCTTGAAGCCAAATATCTTAAAGTTGGACTTCAGTTCAACTCTTCAAAATCGGAAATCATCCTATTCGATTTGAAAACTGATTTTTGTGCTCCTACCACTGCCCCTGGTTCTAGCTCTGTCCAGCCAGTGGAACACCTCATTTATCTAGGTTTACCCAAAGGTTCGTCTATCCGTCACACCCGAAAACTTCTCCTCGAACAGCTTAAGCGACGAATTTCAGCGTTTTACGCTTCGGTTGCATCGTGCCAACTCCAATTCAACCGGCTGCTTCTAGCAAGCTTGTATAACGCCATCACTCTTCCTCACATTTTATATGCCACTCCCTTCTGGAAACTTCTCACAAAAACTGACCAGAATATAATCAGAGCAATGTATTTTCGTTTTGCGAAGTATTTGCTTTGTCCACGTCCGTGGTATAGGAATTCGCATTTAATTGAAAATTTTAAAGTCGCAGACCCTGACGTCGCCATCGCTAGACGAATAGCGAAGCATAATAGAAAAATACGCCGAAATCTACACGAATGGTCCCATCTGCTCATTCAGTGAATCAGTGATTCGTTTTCTATGTTGGTTCAGTTTGTTATAGTCTGTGTTTTCTTTTTTTTAAGTGCTCCGTCTTGTTGTATTATTTGACGAGTTTTTCAATAAATAAATGAATAAATAAAAAATAAATATACTCTGGGGATATATATGGTTCTTATAGAAGGGATACTCGTATAAACTTTGGAGAGGGCTCATTTGATTGAAAATAGAAAGTTCTAGTTCAATTTTAAAGAGTCAAAAGAGACCGAAGCTTAATTAGTCCCCCCACACCCTTTTTCCCCAATCCCATCCGATAAAAATTTTGATGTAGCAATTTTGTTAAAAATAGTTTAAACATCAGATAATAAGAACTCAGAGGTTGACAAACCCATTTTTTCACTTTTTGATCACCATTTCACCAGTTTGATACTTTGATGAATATTTGATTTTTTTAAAACGTTTGATTATGAAATAAGGAATTTTAAAAAACTTGAAATTTTTGCAACCAAAAACGAACAAAAATTAATTAAAAAAAAAAAATTTCCGAAAAATAAGTTTTCAAAAAAAAGTAAAGGCCATTTTAAACTTAAGCTCAGCAGATACAAATACCTTTTAAAATTCAAACTCAAAACGACCAGAAATTAATACTAAAGAATAGATGAAACCCTAAACGAACAGAAATTAAATAAACAATCATAGTAAAAACATACAATAAGTAATAATATAAATGAATGAATAGATCTTAAAGCGAGTAATGCTTAGATTGAATATGAAAATATAGCTTAAAACGAAAAAAAATATTTTCCTATTTTAAGTATAAATGAAGCTTAAAACGAACAAAATTAAATAAACAATCAATGCAAACAAACATACAAAAGATATTAATGGAAATTAATAAATAAATCTTAAAACGAATGAAACTTAAAATTTAATATGCAAATCAAGCTTGAAACGAACAAAAATCACTACAAACAAGAGTTTGGGTATGACCTCCTTCTCTCACTGTAAAAGTCTAAAACCTATTGCGTCATTGGCGCTTTACTGAAAACTATATGAGTCTTGAACTGTCTAGGAAAGTATAAACAACATCAAATTGAATATTTAATGTATAACTTACAACCAAAATTTAAACCTTTTTTCTCATTTGCTGGACATTAAAATTCTCCAACATTCTCCAAAACGACCCAACGGCGTAAACCGTAAAGTAAACTTTGTAGCAGGATTCTTTTGTGATTTGGGGTAAATGCTATTAGGGAAGGGTGAATATTACGTTTTCAATAGGATTCCCGTTTTTCTGTAGATATACTGTGTTCTTTTGTCCGTAGACAGACATCGAATTCCATAGATCTACGGAATAGTCCGTAGAAGTAAATACTATTTCTGCCTCGCCCTTTATATTTCTGCCAAGCTTTCCTCGACTTTTTAGCTTAAAATACAAAGAAAGAGTTTCATTGGAAAGATAGATGGTTTTGTTTGACGTTTGAAACACTAAGCGTCAAAAAGTTGACAAAGAAACTGTCTAGTCTCACGGGTAAATTATTTTCTACGGACGATTTTTGTGCTGTAACCAATAAAGAGGACAGACAGACAAAAATGAATTAGCAAAACATTTAAGAAAAACAGAAAACAAGAAACAGATATTTAGGGCAGGGACGTCAATTCACACAGATTTAGGCAGGGGATAGAAAACATATTTTTCAATATTTAGACGCAAATTTTACTGTTTTTGTTTTAATGAAAAGACTAACATAAGGGTTTTTTTCAATGAAAACAACCTCCCAAGCCCAAAAAAGAATGTATTTTTCAAACCTAGGATGGGGGAAGAAAAGGATAAAATAAAGGAAAACAGAAAAACAAAGACAGATATTTGGCAAAAAAGGCAAAATAGTCATTAAAAAGGCACCTGTAGAGAAAGAGAAAGATAGAGGAAGAAATTAACAAAAAAAGGAATGGGATAGCAAGCATGAGAGTTTAAGCAAACAAAGACATATATTGAAAATTTTCGTACAATTTCAACGTTCGAATTGCTTCAATTAATTGCTAAGGGGACCACAGTCACTTCCACACAGTTGGGGATTTTAAAATAAAAATTAATTAGTTTGACATAACACAACAAAAAAATATATCTCAAAATCAATTTTCTTTATTTTTTACCACTTGGTAAAGGCTTCTGAATGTGTGGCCGAAATG
The DNA here is from genome assembly GCF_049724085.1 of Artemia sp. Qi Xiang Cuo. NCBI lineage: Eukaryota > Metazoa > Arthropoda > Branchiopoda > Anostraca > Artemiidae > Artemia > Artemia sp. Qi Xiang Cuo. Next base: position 4,976,651 of record NC_142803.1, read on the forward strand.
TTAAGATTTTTCATTATTTATTTTTTTTTTTTTTTTTTTTTTGTATGTTTTTCGTCCACTGTCTTGTTTAAAACATTACAATAGTTGTTTTTTATTTTTATTTGTTTAAACTTGTAAATAAAAAGGCAGCGTGTCCAAAAAAAATATTTACGCATAGCCTACGGGTGGCAAAAGACCAATTCTATTTTACTGTTTTGAATTTACCAAAAAGAGATGGTAATATAATTACGCAACAAAAGTTTTTAGAAAATTGTAATTTAAACAGATTAATTTAAACAGATTCATACCAAAATCGTTGCAATTCAAGCATTTTAAGTGTCCCTTTTACAAGATTAATTGAGACATAAACGTTTACAATAGCAGACATCCCGGTCTTACGCTTTAACGAGTTTTTGGATTTTTATTGAAATATGAGTTTTCTTTTGCATAGCGATTATTTTTTTCTATTTTTATTTTTTAGGCTAGTCTCTTTTTTTCTCTCTTTTATTATTATTTTTTTTTTTATAAAGGCTTCTGGATGTGAAGCCTAAATACTGGGATTTTTATTGTTATTTAAATTTGCTCTTTTTTTTGTCCACTGTCGTATTGAAAACATGACTCTCATTTTGCTATGTTTTCATTTGTTTAAATTTGTAATTGGAAAGGCAGAATGACCTAAGAAATTATTTAAGGTCAGTGACAAACACCAAAAAAGAGAGGAGTATTAGGGCTCGACGGTACAGGGTATGTTAATTTCAGGTATCAGAATATCGATACTTTCAAGATTTAAAGTTAGTAAGTAGTAAGTAGACTTTCAAGAAATATCAACATTTTCAATATCCAGCGATTTATATTTTGTTTAGCCAATTAGTGGACTTATAATCTGAGAAATTAATATTATAGATGATAATAAATATTAAAATTAATGATAATTGATAATTAATAATAATTAATATTACAGATCTTAATACTTTAAAATTTTATCCTGCAAAAAATTGTACCAAATCAGGAGACAATGGTATTCAAACAGTTCGTGGTAACTAACTGTAAGCAAGGAGCGACCCGACTCAGTAGTAACCGAAACTCTAAACCTGATACATCAAAAGAATCAGATCTTAATTCTGATTTCAAATATATAAGTGTCATCAAATTTAGTCCAACCCATCAAAAGTTACGCGCCTGAGAAAATGTGCCCGATTTTCGAAAAAAAAGGGAAAACACCCCCTAAAAGTTTTAGAACCTTAATAAAAATCACACCATCAGATTCAGAGTATCAGAGAACCATATTGTAGAGGTTTCAAGCTCCTATCTGCAACAATGTGGAATTTTGTAATTTTTGCCAGAAGAAAGATAACGGATGAGTGTGTATTTGTTTGTTTTTTTTTCCTTCAGGGGTGATCATATCGACCCAGTGGTCCTAGAATATCGTGGGAGGGCTCATTCAAACAGAAATTAAAAGTTCTAGTGCCCTTTTTAAGTGACCGAAAAGATAGGAGGGCAACTGGGCCCCCTCCCACACTCATTTTTTCCCAAAGTTACCCGATCAAAATTTTGAGATAGCCCTTTTTGTTCAGCATGGTCGAAAATATAATAACTAAGTCTTTTAGGATAACTTAATCACCCAAAGACCCCGGGGGGAGGGCTGAAAGTTATGAACTTTACCCAATGTTTACATATAGTATTGGTCATTCGGAAGTATACAGACGTTTTTAGGTGGGATTTTTTCTGGTAGTGGGCGGGGGGTCGGGGGTTGTGTGGGAGGATCTTTCCATGGAGGAGGTTTTCAGTGGGGAAGGGACATAGCTATGAAGGGGGCACCGGATTTCCCAGCATTATTTAAAAAACGATCAGAAATTCAATAAAAAAAAGGTTTTCAACTGAAAGTAAGGAGCAACACCAAAACTTAAATGAACAGAAATTATTACGTACATGATTGGGTTCACCCCCTAGTCAATACCTCACTCTTTAAGCCAGAGATTTTTTAGTACTTTCATAAGAGCTATTTATTCTAATTAACGGCCTTTGTGATTAAGAGGTCATTTTTAAAGAATTGGAACAAAGTTTGAACTTTAGCCTAAAGAGCGAGGTATTGACTAGGGGGCGAGCTCCCTAATATACGTACTAAAAATATATGAATATAGAAGTTCGTTATGTATGTTAATTTGAAAGTTACGTATATTTATTACTAATAAAACGTTCGTAAATCAAATTAAACAACTTTCGAGAAAGCCATTTAACCAATTAAAAGTAAAATTGATATGCAAATTTTGTTGTAATTATTGATCTACGGTGAGCCAAAATCAAAACCTGCATTAATTCAAAAACGTTCAAAAATTAAATTTAAAAAACAAGTTTTTTTTAACTGAAACTAAGGAGCGACATTAAAACTTAAAAGTAACAGAAAATATACCGTATTTGAAAGGGGCTGTCCCCTCCTCAACGTCTCGCTCTTTACGCTAAAGTTTGACTCTTTCTCACAACTCTTTTTTTAAACAATAAAAGACTTTAGCGTAAAGAGCGAGACGTTGAGGAGGGGACAGCCCCTTTCAAATACAGAATAATTTCTGTTACTTTTAAGTTTTAATGTCGCTCCTTAGTTTCAGTTAAAATAAAAAAAAAACTTTTTATATAATATGATTCAAGATCTGTAAATCAGAATTGTGTTTCAAAAGATCAGAATGGAATCAGAATCAAGAAAGTTTTTTGGGATTCTTTAAGGCGTTCTACAATATTATGGAGCTCTTTGTAAAAAACTAATAATGTTACATCATTTACTCAAATAAACCGGGTACTTGAACTCTCTCATAAAAGATAATCAAATTTGTATGCAGCGATTTGCTTAGAACGGTACGGCTTAATTTATCCACCTAATTACGAAATCAACACTTTCACTTGATAATATTCCTTTTTTGTGCTAATTTTCCTTTATTATCGGACTTCAAGTTTCTGACTTGCGATTTAGTTTCAATTGTGTATTTTATTATCGAACAGTTCGTGGTAACGAACAGTAAATAAGGAGCGACTCGGCACAATGATAATCAAAATTCTAAAAAACGGAATTTTATTACCAATAGATATATCAGAAGACTCGTCTTATTATGTTGATTTCCAATATATTTATAAGTATATAATTTCAAATAATATATGGATATAATTCAAATACGATTCAATTAATTTCAGTCTTACCCATTAAAGGTTACGGGCCTGAGAAAATTTGCCTGATTTTCAAAAAAAGGAGAAAACATCCCCAAGAGTCATAGAATCTTAATAAAAATTACTCCATCAGATTCAGCATATCATAAAAATTACCGTAGAGGTGTCAAGTTCCTATCTGCAAAAATGTGGAATTTAGTATTTTTTGCCAGAAGAAAGATCATGGATGTTTTTTTTCAGGTGTGATCGTATCGACCCAGTGGTCCTAGAATATCACAAGAGGGCTCATTCTAACAGAAATTAAAAGTTCTAGTGCCCGTTTTAAGAGATCAAAAACTATAGGCTCCCTGCTCCTCCCCTTTTTTCCCAAAAACGTCCGATCAAAATTTTGAGGTAGCCATTTTCTTCAACATGGTTGAAAGACCCAATAACTATGCCTTTAGGTATAACATGACCTCTTAACAGCCCCAGGGGAAAGGTCCTTAAGGTATAAAATTTTGCCCATTGTTTACGCATAGTATTTGTTATTGGGATATATGCATACATTTTCAGGTAAAGGGGGGAGGGAGGGGAATTTCTGCTGGGTTTTTTTTCCAGGGGGATTTTTCCATGAAGAGAGAAGTTTCCAGGGAGTGAACTTATCAGGGGAAATTATACACTGGAGGAATTTGCCTTGCTTTCTCTTTTCCATCTCAATTTTATGCGTGGAGTTGAGAAGAGTAATTCTCCTGGGTAAATTTTCACCAGGATTGAATTGTCTAGAGGATATTTTCGTGGGGAGAGTATTTCTCCGTGGAGGCGGGGCCAGATTTCCTGGGATTATTAAAAAAGATCAGAAATTAAATACAAAAACAGGTTTTTTCAACTGAAAGTAAGGAGCAACATTAAAACTTAAAACGAACAATAATTATTACGTATATGAAGAGGGTTGCCCCCTCCTCAGCACCTCGCTCTTTATGCTAAAATTTGAATTTTGTCCGAATTCTTTAAGAATGACTCCTGAAACACAAGCGCCGTTTAATTAGAACAATCAGACGCTTTCTTAAAAGGACTAAAAAAATGTTAGCGTATAGAGTGAGGTGTTGAGGAGGGTAACCCCCTTCATATATGTAATAATTTCTGTTTGTTTTAAGTTTTAATATTGCTCCTTACTTTCAGTTGAAGAAAATTGTTTTTTTTTATTTAATTAGTTTTTAGGCCTGAAACTTGGTCACAGTAAATGATTAAAGTACCAAACAGAGTGAGAATGAGAATGACTTTTTGAAATAATTTAGTGGAAACTTACACACCGTACGGATCTTAAAAAAAATTAGGAAAAAATGGGAATTAAATTTTAATGAAAAAGACTTCCAAATGTGGTTGTACAGTTTTCGGTGGCAGTGGACACTCAACATGAAAAAAAAATAACTCGTGTGAAAAATTAGCCGAAATAAGCTAAAAACCTGTAGCCCCAGCTTAAAATATAGCAGGCGCCATCCTAGGCAGCACAATAGCGCTGCCTAGGTAAAGAACAATGTCGGCACAATATATATTTTATTTCTTTGGTTTTAGAACATGGGCACTTCATATAAAACAAATTGTCATAAAAACTTCAAAAAGGGTTCATTTGATTGGAAATTGAGAGGGTCAATGCCCTTTTTGAGGGTCGATAGAGATTGGAGGTCAAATAGCCCCCCCCCCCCACACACACACACACACACATCATTTTCCCAAACACATCCAATCAAAATTTTGATATGCCCATTTTTTTCAGCGTAGTTGAAAGGTCCGAAAATTATGTCTTTGAGGAGGACAACCCCCCCACAGCCCTCAGGGCAAGGTTTGTAAGTTATGCTCTTGAGGCATTTAAGGTTTGTATAGGAAGGGTGGTTGTATAAACTTTGGAGGGGGTTCATTGGATTGGTAATCAAAAGTCCTAGTACCCTTTGTTAGAGTCCTAGAGTGTTAGAGTCCTAGTCTAACACTTTGTTAAAGTCCTAGAGTGTTTGAGTCCTAATAGCCTTTGTTAGAGTCAAAGTGGTGGGAGGGCAGCTACCACCCCACCCCTCCCCTGTTTTTTAATGTGTGTAATATGTTTGTTATTGTCCATTAAATATGTTGGTGTTTGTTATATTTTCTTGTACTTTGTAGTATCTGTCTTTATCATGGGTAATAAACAAATGATGATGCTGATGATGATATACAGATAGGTCTGATGGGGAAAACGTGTTTTCATTTTGATCTCCGTGGTACTTAAAAAAAGCCTATTTCTTAGATTTATTTTCTTAGGCGTTGAGAAAAGACAGAGAGACGTAGAAACGTAGTACGTTTCTACGCAGAAACAACGAGAAACGAAAAATCAAACCTCTTCCACCTCTCCAGTTCTAGGATTAACTATCCGCAATTTTTTATCCTTGCATGAGGTGAGAAGATGAGAACCGTTCCATGACCAACACACTGAATACAAAGTGTCTGGGTGACAGTCAATGACTATAGTTGGCTCTCCTCTCCCAACGTTCCAAATCACCACGTTATTTTCACCACCTGAAAAGGATTGGTTTTTCATTTACAATTTTTTCTACATTATTTTCAGATATCAATATGTTTTTTCACAACCTGACAAACGATATTTTATCATAAATCACCATCATGACGCTTTCAGACATGAATATGTTTTCATATGTTGTTTTTCTTACTAATATCTTATTTTCACAACTTAGCAAACATTAATTTTATCATAAATCTCCATCATGAGATTTTAAGAGGTTATTTTTACCACCTGAAAAAGATCTGTTTTTCATTTATAATTTTTCATAAGATCTTAAAACATCAATATGTTATTTTCACAGCCTAACAAATACTATTTTATCACCTTGGTGACGTTTTTGACATCATGGGGTTATTTTCAAATACCACGACACAGTAGCGTAGGAAGGGGGTGCGGGGGGGGGTGAGGACCGCCCCGGGTCCCAGTCCTGGAGGGGTGACAAAAATTGGTATAAAAGGACTTATGATTGATTAGGGTCCACCGTGCAAAAAGTAGGGTGGTATAGTAGCAAGGCTACATGGCAGTTTGGATAACCTAGAAAAATTTGTTGGCAGATTTTGCCTAAAAATACCAGTACTTCCGTAGTCCCTGAATTTTTGGGGATTTCCCCAAAAATCTGTTTTCTCAAAAACAAATCGGTTCCCCAAAAATCCCCATTCGTTCAGGTAATTTATCACTAGTCACAATCCACCCCTAGTAACTCACTTTCACTTAACTTGACATAGATTTCCATGCCAAGGCATGGAATGAACACTACTTCGGTTTGCTGTCTTGGAGACCAGGAACTTGCTAAAAAGTTCAGAAACTGAAGTGCTAAAATTAATGGGCTTTTAGTTGAGAATTATGAAGAAATAACTTCAGAAGATATTTTAAATGAAATCCCATGTCTAAGGAGGTTTTTACAAGCCGCAAACGCTCCTGAAGAAATGGCTCTAAAGTGCAGTTCTTTAAGACTACTGCAGTTTATAGTTGAATATGAACTTCCAGACTCTATTCCTAATCTAAGTTTAGCATTAAGGTTTTGCCTGACATTATGTGTCTCTGTTGCTTCTTGCGAGAGGAGTTTTTCTAAACTCAAGCTTATTAAAAGTTATTTCAGATCTGCTATGAACTAAGCTCAACTATCGAGCTTAGCCATGCTATCTATTGAAAACAGTGTAGCAAAAAAAGTTGATTTTGATGGGGCTATTTCTAAGTTTGCAGAAAACGAATTTACAGAAGAAGAAGAGGCTCTAAATGAAAACATGGGTTTAGATGCAGTACAGTAGATACTCTTTACGCTAAAATTTGAATCCTGTCCCAATTCTTTAAGAATGACCCCGGAAACACAAGGGCCGTTTAATACTAATATCAATATTAGTTCTGAAAATCAATTTTTTTTAATCAGTTCTGAAAATCAAATTTTTTAATTGATAACTGGATTTCATTCCCTGATAATGGGAATGAAATCCTGTTATCAGGGTGACAAAGGGGCCGATAAGCAAAACCCTGAGTGGGCCCAGTGTGACAAGGGCACCGATAATTTACCAAATTGAAAAATTTATGACAAATAGATAGCCATGCTATCTATTGAAAATAGTGTAGCAAAAAATTGACTTTGATGAGGTTATTTCTAAGTTGGCAGAGAACGAAGTTAGAAAGAAGAGGTTCTGAATGAAAACATGGGTTTAAATGCAGTATATTTTGTTAAATTCGTGCAGATAAAAACATATACATATCATTGAATCACCAGGGTGTTTGAAGTAAAAAAAAAAAAAAAAAAAAAAAAAAAAACACACACACACACATGGATAGGTCTATAGTAAAATACGAAAGCTACGAGCTAGAGCTATTCTTGTATTTCCTCTTAAAACGTTTATAATAAAAGCCCTTGCCCATTTTAGCCTTACTTAATGTAAGCCACGAATTAAAATGGTATTGTTTAATATTGTAATAATAATGTTAATATATATAAAAATGTTATATGTTGCTTAAATTTATGTAAGTTATTTACATTAAAATGTTTACATACCAATATTATACAACAAGTCAATTTACTTTTCCTTTCACTCCTTAATTTAAACACTTCAAATAGCTTTTTTTAATTGTACATTTCCACCATAGACAAATATGACTCAACAATCTTTAAATGTTTGTTGGGGGGAGGACAAGTTGAAATTCCGCCCTGGGCTTCACAAGACCTTGCTACGCCACTGCCAAGACATAATAATCATTATCTAAACAAAAAACTATTCATCATTTATCATCCCAATATTTTAAAACACCGTCACGTTATTTTCACCACTAAAAAACGACTATTTTATCATAAATCATGTTGATATTTTTAAATATCAAAGTTTTTTCCAACTATCTAAAAAAATGATTTTATCATACTACAAAGTTGTTTCCATAGACAAAAAGATGATGACCACGTTATCATCACAGCCTGAACAAGACGTTATAGTATCATTTATCGCCACATTATTTCCAAATATCATGACATTATTTTAAAATATCGACGCGTTATTTTCACCAACTAAAAAATTCTATTTCTATTATAAATCACCATGATATTTTAAATATCAAAAGCTTATTCCCACAACCTAAAAAACGAGATTTTATCATATATTACCGCGTTGTTTCCATACATCACCAAGTTATTTCCAAGCGTCGTCACGTTATAATCACCGCCTAAACAAGGCGTTATTTTATATTAGTCATCACATTTTTTCCAAATATCAACACATTGTTTATATCACCCAAAAAGTTGACTTTATTGTTTATGCGTAGTACTATATTGTTTGCAAAACCTAAAAACTCCATTTTATCATATATCACCATTTTATTTTCAAGCACCCCCATTTGGTTTGCCCTCATTTGTGTAAGTTATGCCCTGGGTGCATATATGGTTCTTATGGAAGGAATGCTCGTACAAACTTCAGTGAGGGCTTATTTGATTGGAAATTGAAAGTTCTAGTTCAATTTTTAAGAGTCAAAAGATATCGGAGGGTAACCAGCCCCCCCTCCACCCCCCTTTTCCCCAAATCCATCCGATAAAAATTTTGAGGTACCCATTTGTTAAAAATTGTTCAAAAGTCACATAACAAAAACTCCAGTGTCGACACAATCACCCGGCCGGGGGACAGGCGTTGTAAGTTATGCCTTGGGGCATGTATTGTTCTTATGAAAGCGATGCTCGTATAAACCTCAGAGAGGGTTCATTTGATTGGAAGTTGAAAGTTCGAGTTCCCCTTTTAAGAGTCAAAAGAGATCCAAGGTCAAATAGCCCCCTCCCCACGCCTTCTTCTTTCAACGTCATCTGATGAAAATTTTGAGATAAACATTTTGTTTAAAATAGTTCAAAGGTCGGATAAGAAAAATTTTTCAGGTTTCAATACAACCCCCGCAGGGCCCGGGAGAAGGCATTCAAAGTTATGCCCTGAAGGCATGTTTGGTTTTTATGAAAGGGATGCTCGTATAAACTTCATAGATGGTTCATTTGATTGAAAGTTTTCAATCAAAAATTTTCACTGAAAGCTCTAGTTTAGTTTTTAACGGTCAAGAGATTGAAGGGCAACTAGCCCCCCCCCTCCCACGCCCTTTTTTCCCCAAACCCATCCACTACAAATTTTGAAACAGCTATTTTTTTAAAATTGTTCAAAAATTGCATAACAAAAACTCCGGTGTAGACACAACCCCCAAGGTCCGGGGGGTAGGCATTGTAAGTGTTGTCCTGGGAGCGTATATGGTTCTTATGAAAGGCATGCTCGTATAAACTTCAGAGAGGGCTCATTTGATTCAGAATAGAAAAGTTCTAGTTCACTTTTTAAGAGTCAAAAGAAATCCGAGGGCAACTATCCCCACCACCCCAAACACACACCCTTTTTCCCCAAACCCGTCCGATAGAAACTTTGAGATATCCATTTTGTTAAAAATAGTTCAATGGTCAGATAAGAAAAACTCCTTTTCGACGCAACCCCTAGGGCCTCAGGACAGGCATTGTAAGTAATGGTCTGGGGGCATATACGATTCTTACGGAAGGAATTCTAGTATAAACTTCAGAGAGGGCTCATTTGATTGGAAATTGAAAGTTCTCATTCTATTTTTAAGAGTCAAAAGAGTTCGGAGTGCAACTAGCCCCCCCCCCTTCCACACGCTATTTTCCTCAAACCCATCGATAAGAACTCTGAGAGAGCCATTTCTTCAAAATGGTTCAAAGATGATATAACGAAAACTCCGGGGTCGACACAATCCTTCAGAGCCCAGGGTAGGCGTTGTAAGTTATGCCCGGCGGGCATATATAGCTATTATGGAAGGGATGCTCGTATGTACTTCAGAGAGGGCTCATTTGAATGGAAATTGAAAGTTCTCGTTCAATTTTTAACAGTAAAAAAAGATCGGAGGGCAAGTAGCCCCACTCCCCAAGCCCTTTTTTCCGCAAACCCTTCCGATACAAATCCGATTTAAAAAACAAATAATTCCAAAATGCAAGTTACAAGTCTTTAATGGAAATAAAAAATTTCAAAGTCAGTGCGAGAAAAGGATCCTCTAAACCTAATTAAGATTATATTTTAGCCCTAGTATTTTAAAATGGAATTCCTTCCATAAATTAAAGTAAAATAATCCAAAACACAAGTAAAACTTCCAGTGGAAATTCAAAACTTTAAAGTCAGTACAAGAAAAGGTTTCCTAAGCCTTCAGAATTCAAATCTAGTTTGTTTTTCCTTTATTTAGGACCTAAAGGAATAAGAAAAGGGACTGAATTTGTTTTATATATAAAATGTTTTGAGGTGTCCCAATTCAATACACGGCTGATTAGAATCACAATTTTGTTCAAAACGATACATACAAAATTACGAAGAAAATAGCTTGCATCAAACACAGCTTTTTTCTGCTATCAAAAAGAAAAGTTAAATATATTGTATTAAATTAAAAAAAATCCGTTTTTAATGAGAAAATGCAAAAAAAATGTTAAATAAATCGTATTAAATTTAAAAAAATCCGTTTTTAATGAAAAAAAACTTTCGTACGAGTTTTTCCTAATAATGGGTGAGAAATCCGTTAAGCTAAATACATACTTCTTTTGATAGTGTCATTATCACTGGGAATCAAAAAACTGTTAGCGTTCAATTTTGACGGATAATATCGAAATTAGCGAAATTAGTGGATAATATGGAAATTAGCAAAATGTGGTAACACAGATTAGCCTGTAATACTGCCTTAAAAACTTCAGAATTTTGAAACAACCAATCAAGTTATCTTAGAAAATTGCGGTATGAATGGGCCTAAGATGCTTCTAGGGGTTCTAATTAGTTTTTAAGGGGTTTGTAATTTGATGTCCATGGTACTTTAACAGTTAGGTACGCATTTGTCTCTGCTTTTGTTTGGTTTTATAAATAGATAAAATGAAGACAGAATAATGCAGTAAGGCATCGGATTCACGATAGCAGAGCTGCTTGTAGATGTTACTGGTGCAGTATCTACAAATAAAGAAATAGGTAGCAAAAGAGTAATTATTCGATTTTGACAATTGATTAGATACGAGTTCAGTTCCCAGTGGGGCCAATTCACGGAAACTTAATGGAGCGGGTCCCTCAAAAGGACTGGATCACATATTCTTAAATTATATGGACCAACATCATAAGGAAATGTTATGGTATTTGCCTTAACAAGAAGAAAATTTTTTATCAAATAAAAATTAAACAGATACCCGAGTAAGAGAGGAGCAAATAAAACCCAAATGTACCGGAAATTTGTATTGTACCAAGAACTACCAATTGTACGAGGACCTATAAATTGTACCAAAAACGGTACAATTCTACCGCGTTGGCAACGTTGCAAAAGAGTTGATTGAACAGGCTGCTGATGAAGCATCTAGAAATAAAGCCAACCTTAGAATAAAGGTAGCGTGAGAGCATTTGGTCGATTACGACAACTCAACGCATTACAGTTCAATACCCTGTGGCTAATTTTCGATCAAATAAAACTTAGAAAATTTTCGATCAAATAAAAATTAAACAGATACCCGAGCAAGAGAGGAGCAAATAAAACCCAAATGTACCGGAAATTTGTATTGTACCAAGAACTACCAATTGTACGAGGACCTATAAATTGTACCAAAAACGGTACAATTCTACCGCGTTGGCAACGTTGCAAAAGAGTTGATTGAACAGGCTGCTGATGAAGCATCTACAAATAAAGCCAACCTTAGAATAAAGGTAGCGTGAGAGCATTTGCTCGATTATGACAACTCAACGCATTATAGTTCAATACCATGTGGCTAATTTTCGATCAAATAAAACTTAGAAAATTTTCGATCAAATAAAAATTAAACAGATACCCGAGCAAGAGAGGAGCAAATAAAACCCAAATGTACCGGAAATTTGTATTGTACCAAGAACTACCAATTGTACGAGAACCTATAAATTGTACCAAAAATGGTACAATTCTACCGCATTGGCAACGTTACACAACAGTTGAATAAACAGGCTGCTGATGAAGCATCTACAAATAAAGCCAACCTTAGAATAAAGGCAGCGTGAGAGCATTTGCTCGATTATGACAACTCAACGCATTATAGTTCAATACCCTGTGGCTAATTTTCGATCAAATAACCCTATAGAGGCAATTGTTGTAAAAAAAACACCACTGTACTTTTCGAGCATGGACTGCCATCTTGCTGTAAAAAAAATACTGCTTTTATCAACATCTTTCGATGGGGCTGAAAGATGGCAGTCGATTGATACCTTCGAAGAGCTGCTGTGTGACATGTGGCCTAAACAGTGAGTCACCAAACCAAGGGATAAGAAAAACGAATGAAAAGGTAGGCAATTTCTAAGCTAGAAACTGGAAACAAAACTAAAAGGTGGGAGATTCCTTGCATGTCATATGCGTATGAAATATATACCGTTTAGAATTACTGTAGTTGAAATTCACGAAATGTGCAAGAATTTGGATCAGTAGCAAGATAAACTTCCTCCTGTTGTAAAAATACAACATCGGACGATCGTGGCTCAAAATTGTGAAACGAGTAACTAATTTTCGTTTTCTTTTTAGATGGCGGAATCTTACGACAGACTAAGAAAACGAGCTCAAAATCGCCGAATTGACGCAGAAGAGGCGGCCAAGTATATTTTTGACATTCGAGAAGACATGTTGTCTGATCTTATCGATGATCCTGATGCAGACTTGTTGCCTCTACTGGACAATCTCAGCTTCTTCTTGGAATAGGATGACGTGGAGACTAACACTGAACCCAGTGACGATGACTCGGGGGAAACTCCACCCTCCAGTCAGCAACAGCAACCGGAAAAAGCAAGAACAGGAAAATCAAAGCAGAAATCGAAAGTCCAAGAGAAAGTCGACTGGAGAAAAGCAGAGATAGAAAAGGATGATCTGCCTTAGAAAGGAGAGCCTTGCCAAGTTCCGGGCATCTTGGAGACTCCACTGAAATACTTCCAAAAATTTTTTGACGATGAAATTTTTGAGCTGATAGTTGAACAACGTAACTTCTTTTGCATTTCAAACTTAGGGATGCAATCTCTGCTTCACTTCCGAAGAGCTAAAAGTTTTCATGAGGTTTATTCTATCATTGGGAGTGATAAAAGTTCCCTATTATCGAATGCACTGTGAAGCAGCCACCAGATACCCTCAAATTGCCGACAAGATGGGCCGCCAAAGGTTTGACAAGATCAAACGTTTTCTTCATTTCAACGACAACAATAAAACTAAGAAACCTGGAGAACAAGGATTTGACAAGCTATACAAGATTCGACCTGCCTGAGTCATATCCGTTCCAAGTTTCTTGAAGTCAGCCCCGAAAAACACCATTCAGTTGACGAGCAAATGATTCCTTTCAATGGGCGAAGCAACTTGAGACAATATCTACCGAAAAAGCCGACAAAGTGGGGAATAAAAGTCTTCACAAGAGCTGGTGTGTCAGGTTCTGTATATGATTTTGAAGTTTACCAAGGGAAGGGCACTCTTGTTGAAGATGACATAGAGCCAGCTCTTGGAGTCGGAAGCAACATAGTTTTACGTCTGATGAGTACCTTGCCAGACAAAACGAATTACAAGATTTACTTTGACAACTGGTTATCAACCTTGAAACTAATGAGTTTACTCAAAATTCAAGGATTCCCTTGTATTAGTACGTTGAACAAAGCGTGACTGAAGGGCTGCCCGCTCCTCACAGATGGTGAAATGAAGAAACGAGACAGAGGAACGTCAGATTACAGGACTGACATTCATTCTGGTGTTAATGTAGTGAAATGGTTAGATAACAACACGGTTTGCTTGGCTTCGACGTATGCAGGAATAACGCCACAGGATACTTGCAGACGCTGAAACGTTAAGGATAAATCCAGGGTTGAAGTTTCAAGGCCAGCCATTGTTTATGAGTACAACCGTCATATGGGTGGCGTAGATTTAGCAGACATGCTGGTGGAGATGTGTCGAACTCATCTTTGGACACGAAAATGGTATATGAGAATCTTCTGGTGGCACATTGACACAGCAGTCTGCAAAAGCTGGCTTCTTTTCAGGTCAGACGCCAAAGCGCTGACTTCAAGGACAGACGAACCGATGATCTTGAGAGCCTTTAGGTCTGAAGTTGCAGCAGGGTTGTATGCCTTAGCACGTGTGATGACCCAACGTAAACGTGCTAGACCATCTTCAGATGTTGAAGCAAGTCCCAGCCCCATTCGAAGTCGCAATCGAATCCGACCGGCAATATCTGCTCAAGCCGATGGACTTGATCACTGGCAAAAAAGACTGAAAAGCAGAGCCGCTGCAAAGAGTGCAAATCGGGATATACCCCTTTTGAATGCGAAAAATGTGACCTTCCACTGTGCCTTACTGCCAAAAACAATTGTTTTAAAGCCTTCCACACCAAGTGAAAATGCCCCAGTTTTATATACTCGAGAGGCTAATGTCGTATTTTTACAACATGGTCTAAAATTGACAATTTTGAATAAATCATGCCAAAAAAAAAATTTTCGTCAATAGTCTGACCTAGAGATTACATGGGAAGCGTTGGAGATTTTTCCTGGTATTCGTTCCTATAGTGGCCCGTCAAGGGTTAAAACTTAGAAAATTTTCGATCAAATAAAAATTAAACAGATACCCGAGCAAGAGAGGAGCAAGTAAAACCCAAATGTACGGGAAATTTGTATTGTACCAAGAACTACCAATTGTACGAGGACCTATACATTGCACCAAAAACGGTACAATTCTACCGCGTTGGCAACGTTACAAAAGAGTTGATTGAACAGGCTGCTGATGCAGCATCTACAAATAAAGCCAACCTTAGAATAAAGGTAGCGTGAGAGCATTTGCTCGATTACGAAAACTCAACGCATTACAGTTCAATACCCTGTGGCTAATTTTCGACCAAATAAAACTTAGAAAATTTTCGATCAAATAAAAAATAAACAGATACCCGAGTAAGAGAGGAGCAAATAAAACCCAAATGTACCGGAAATTTGTATTGTACCAAGAACTACCAATTGTACGAGGACCTATAAATTGTACCAAAAACGGTACAATTCTACCGCGTTGGCAACGTTGCAAAAGAGTTGATTGAACAGGCTGCTGATGAAGCATCTACAAATAAAGCCAACCTTAGAATAAAGGCAGCTTGAGAGCATTTGCTCGATATGACAACTCAACGCATTACAGTTCAATGCCCTGTGGCTAATTTTCGACCAAATAAAACTTAGAAAATTTTCGATCAAATAAAAATTAAACAGATACCCGAGCAAGAGAGGATCAAATAAAACCCAAATGTACCGGAAATTTGTATTGTACCAAGAACTACCAATTGTACGAGGACCTTTATATTGTACCAAAAACGGTACAATTCTACCGCGTTGGCAACGTTGCAAAAGAGTTGATTGAACAGGCTGCTGATGAAGCATCTACAAATAAAGCCAACCTTAGAATAAAGGTAGCATGAGAGCATTTGCTCGATTACGACAACTCAACGCATTACAGTTCAATACCCTGTGGCTAATTTTCGATCAAATAAAACTTAGAAAATTTTCGATCAAATAAAAATTAAACAGATACCCGAGCAAGAGAGAAGCAAATAAAACCCAAATGTACCGGAAATTTGTATTGTACCAAGAACTACCAATTGTACGAGGACCTATAAATTGTACCAAAAACGGTACAAATTCTACCGCGTTGGCAACGTTGCAAAAGAGTTGATTGAACAGGCTGCTGATGAAGCATCTACAAATAAAGCCAACCTTAGAATAAAGGTAGCGTGAGAGCATTTGCTCGATTATGACAACTCAACGCATTACAGTTCAATACCCTGTGGCTAATTTTCGACCAAATAAAACTTAGAAAATTTTCGATCAAATAAAAATTAAACAGATACCCCAGCAAGAGAGGAGCAAATAAAACCCAAATGTACCGGAAATTTGTATTGTACCAAGAACTACCAATTGTATGAGGACCTATAAACTGTACCAAAAACGGTACAATTCTACCGCGTTGGCAACGTTTCAAAAGAGTTGATTGAACAGGCTGCTGATGAAGCATCTACAAATAAAGCCAACCTTAGAATAAAGGTAGCGTGAGAGCATTTGCTCGATTATGACAACTCAACGCATTACAGTTCAATACCCTGTGGCTAATTTTCGATCAAATAAAACTTAGAAAATTTTCGATCAAATAAAAATTAAACAGATACCCGAGTAAGAGAGGAGCAAATAAAACCCAAATGTACCGGAAATTTGTATTGTACCAAGAACTACCAATTGTACGAGGACCTATACATTGCACCAAAAATGGTACAATTCTACCGCGTTGGCAACGTTGCACAAGAGTTGATTGAACAGGCTGCTGATGCAGCATCTACAAATAAAGCCAACCTTAGAATAAAGGTAGCGTGAGAGCATTTGCTCGATTACGACAACTCAACGCATTACAGTTCAATACCCTGTGGCTAATTTTCGATCAAATAAAACTTAGAAAAATTTTCGATCAAATAAAAATTAAACAGATACCCGAGTAAGAGAGGAGCAAATAAAACCCAAATGTACCGGAAATTTGTATTGTACCAAGAACTACCAATTGTACGAGGACCTATAAATTGTACCAAAAACGGTACAATTCTACCGCGTTGGCAACGTTGCAAAAGAGCGATTGAACAGGCTGCTGATGAAGCATCTACAAATAAAGCCAACCTTAGAATAAAGGCAGCTTGAGAGCATTTGCTCGATATGACAACTCAACGCATTACAGTTCAATACCCTGTGGCTAATTTTCGACCAAATAAAACTTAGAAAATTTTCGATCAAATAAAAATTAAACAGATACCCGAGTAAGAGAGGAGCAAATAAAACCCAAATGTACCGGAAATTTGTATTGTACCAAGAACTACCAATTGTACGAGGACCTATAAATTGTACCAAAAATGGTACAATTCTACCGCGTTGGCAACGTTGCAAAAGAGTTGATTGAACAGGCTGCTGATGAAGCATCTACAAATAAAGCCAACCTTAGAATAAAGGTAGCGTGAGAGCATTTGCTCGATTATGACAACTCAACGCATTACAGTTCAATACCCTGTGGCTAATTTTCGACCAAATAAAACTTATAAAATTTTCGATCAAATAAAAATTAAACAGATACCCCAGCAAGAGAGGAGCAAATAAAACCCAAATGTACCGGAAATTTGTATTGTACCAAGAACTACCAATTGTACGAGAACCTATACATTGTACCAAAAACGGTACAATTCTACCGCATTGGCAACGTTGCAAAAGAGTTGATTGAACAGGCTGCTGATGAAGCATCTACAAATAAAGCCAACCTTAGAATAAAGGTAGTGTGAGAGCATTTGCTCGATTATGACAACTCAACGCATTATAGTTCAATACCCTGTGGCTAATTTTCGATCAAATAAAACTTAGAAAATTTTCTATCAAATAAAAATTAAACAGATACCCCAGCAAGAGAGGAGCAAATAAAACCCACATGTACCGGAAATTTGTATTGTACCAAGAACTACCAATTGTACAAGAACCTATAAATTGTACCAAAAACGGTACAATTCTACCGCGTTGGCAACGTTGCAAAACAGTTGATTGAACAGGCTGCTGATGAAGCATCTACAAATAAAGCCAACCTTAGAATAAAGGTAGCGTGAGAGCATTTGCTCGATTATGACAACTCAACGCATTATAGTTCAATACCCTGTGGCTAATTTTCGATCAAATAAAACTTAGAAAATTTTCGATCAAATAAAAATTAAACAGATACCCGAGCAAGAGAGGAGCAAATAAAACCCAAATGTACCGGAAATTTGTATTGTACCAAGAACTACCAATTGTACGAGGACCTATAAATTGTACCAAAAACGGTACTTTCTACCGCGTTGGCAACGTTGCAAAAGAGTTGATTGAACAGGCTGCTGATGAAGCATCTACAAATAAAGCCAACCTTAGAATAAAGGCAGCTTGAGAGCATTTGCTCGATATGACAACTCAACGCATTACAGTTCAATACCCTGTGGCTAATTTTCGATCAAATAAAACTTAGAAAATTTTCAATCAAATAAAAATTAAACAGATACCCGAGCAAGAGAGGAGCAAATAAAACCCAAATGTACCGGAAATTTGTATTGTACCAAGAACTACCAATTGTACGAGGACCTATACATTGCACCAAAAACGGTACAATTCTACCGCGTTGGCAACGTTGCAAAAGAGTTGATTGAACAGGCTGCTGATGCAGCATCTACAAATAAAGCCAACCTTAGAATAAAGGGAGCGTGAGAGCATTTGCTCGATTATGACAACTCAACGCATTACAGTTCAATACCCTGTGGCTAATTTTCGACCAAATAAAACTTAGAAAATTTTCGATCAAATAAAAATTAAACAGATACCCGAGCAAGAGAGGAGCAAATAAAACCCAAATGTACCGGAAATTTGTATTGTACCAAGAACTACCAATTGTACGAGGACCTATAAATTGTACCAAAAATGGTACAATTCTACCGCGTTGGCAACGTTGCAAAAGAGTTGAATGAACAGGCTGCTGATGAAGCATCTACAAATAAAGCCAACCTTAGAATAAAGGCAGCTTGAGAGCATTTGCTCGATATGACAACTCAACGCATTACAGTTCAATACCCTGTGGCTAATTTTCGATCAAATAAAACTTAGAAAATTTTCGATCAAATAAAAATTAAACAGATACCCCAGCAAGAGAGGAGCAAATAAAACCCAAATGTACCGGAAATTTGTATTGTACCAAGAACTACCAATTGTACGAGAACCTATAAATTGTACAATTTGGTACTTTTGGTGTAAGTAATACTTTTGAGTTGTTAAGTCATTCTCATGCAATGTTGGCGATGCTTAATCGAGGGGTTCCTCCTGATATAATTGGGCCATTGCTATATATGTATAAAAACCTTAAAGTCCGGTAAAGATAAATAATTCAGTGTCATCGTGATATTATTATTATTCTAGGAATTCAGCAAGGAGCTATTATTTCTCCGACGATTTACAATAAAGCGGCACTTGGTGCTCAATCCGGAGTCCCGACTTCGTGCATTGTAAAGGGTGCTAATGTTTCCATTTTCTGTTATGCGGATGACCTGCTGAATTTGGGGTTTTTTTTGTATCTAGGGGAGGACACATTAAATTTCCTAATCAAAATATCAAAAAAAGTATTTCTTCAATGAAAATAAAGCAAAAGTTATTTTCCAAAGTCTAAAGAGAGGGGGAAATCGAAGAGGTGAGCACCCCTCTCCCCAATTGACACCCGTCAATGCCAACACGCAGACTAATTGCGGGTAGTCTACTGGTTCACAAAAATCTTTACTGGCAAAACAATCCTTAAAACTAATTTATACTACCGAAAATAATTATTATAAATAAACTTTAAACTTCTTTAATTAAAGATGGCAACCCTCCATGAAAACTACTTCAGAGTGTAGCAAAAAAGGGGTATCACCATCCTTTTTCAAATATAATGGCCGCTACTATGACAATTTTGCCCACCCCCTTAATTGGGTCAGATATAGTCAAAGGCTTTCTACAAAATTACAGCAAAACATTAAAATAGTAAAATTCTTAATTTACAACATGCAGAGTGTCTTTTAGTTGGATTTAAAAATCTAATTTAATTGGATCATCTTTCTCTGGAAGACATTTTTTTTCAGCGTTTATTCCAAACTTTTTGTTGCAAGATAGCCAGCGTTCAGTAGCTTAGTTGTTATATTTTACTTGTACTGTCGAAACTGAGCATACGTGCATACTTTTAAGTAGAAACTGGCGTCCTAATATTTTTGTTTTTAAGTTTCGTAATTATGTTTTTTAATCATAAATATACTTATTTTTCCAATTACCCCAATTTTCTCTTAATATTATCCAGGAAGATGCTACGAAAATCAAATGCTAGATGGCGTTGGTGAATTCTTTTTTGTCCCTTCTAGTGTCAATTAAAAGCTGAAAAACTTTCCCCTACTCTTTATGGCAGATATAATAATAGTAACAAAAAAAAAACTTACGAAGAATAAGAGCTTATATCAAGCCTAAGAATAAGGCCTAAGAATAAGTTGGAGCCAATTTTCCCAAATCTAGTAAACATGACAGCGAGAAATGAGTCATATATTACCATTACGGCAAAGATGTACTAAAGAAAACTGACCTGTTTCTCTGGATGCTTGAATTGTGCAGGCTTATATTAATTTTGACAAAAAAATGCTGAAGCTAAATTTCTGCTGGGGGAAGGGGGAAAACTGAGGTCTGGTGGAGGGGGATGACCTGGGTCTGGAGGGGCAGTTGCCCCACTTCCTTCCCCATAGCAAATTACGCCCCTGAAGCTACAATGACCAGAAATTTTGGCTGATCCAAGCTAATCTGTGAGTGACTCCAATTTTGTCTAGAACTAGCATAGGTTAGTTTACAAACTTCAAAACTCACCCTAGTTGTTAATGCTAAAACGTTACTGCTATTTTGGCACAGGCAGCAGCAGTATATTTTTTAGGTAACTGGTTTAGTTCAAACTAATCTGTTGTTGATTCTTACGTGTAGGGTTAATCTAGTCTGGTGTAAAAAGTCC
This sequence comes from Artemia sp. Qi Xiang Cuo, assembly GCF_049724085.1. Taxonomy (NCBI): domain Eukaryota; kingdom Metazoa; phylum Arthropoda; class Branchiopoda; order Anostraca; family Artemiidae; genus Artemia; species Artemia sp. Qi Xiang Cuo. Next base: position 4,997,376 of record NC_142803.1, read on the forward strand.
TAAAATCGCCGTAAACATTTTAAACAAGAAAAGTCAAGCTGACTAACAGATATTCTTGAAAATCCTGACATAATAACTCACAAAAAATACATTTTTGTACCTCTTTGGGGAGGAGGGGGGAATTTAAGGTAATCATAGCTGATCTCAAAGTAGGAACTGTAAACAAATCCCATGTGTGCAGGTATTTTATAAATCGACTTTTAAAGAAACGTAAAAATGGTTCAAATGGATAACGTTCGATGGAAGTTGTTGTAACCATTTCTACACCAAATTTTGTTTCAATCTGGGCACTGATATCTAAGAAAAATACAAAAAAATTTCATGAGATCTTGTCTATTCGTTCCTATTGAAACCGTCTAATTCACTACTGTCCCAGTCGGTCGATTTTACAAGGGGCGTACCCCACTATCACTGACATCTTGCACTATTTAGTCGTAAAATGAGCAACTAGAATGATATTATTGATACCTTCCCAACCTAAACAAAACTTAGAAGCCTCCTTCATCATCATGAGCCCTACTCCCTGTCTATATCCCATATCCTTCCTAGCTGAAAGAATTAAAGCTACATCACCTATTTTCATGCTTCCCAAACCAGAGAAATGAGTTTCAGAAACTCACAAGAAGTTTAGTTCAAGCCTTACTTTTGCCAGCAGGGATCCTGTCAATTCATTCCAATAAGTGTATCTAAAATTCCTCTGATTAAGTACTGTCTCTTTCAGTCCCAACTACCGGGCCATATACCACTAACCTTGTACAGGGCCATATACAGTCACTACAGGGCCATATACGCAAAATGAATGTCGTAAAATGAATGACTAATATTCTATTGATACCTCCCCAACCTAAGCAAAACTTAGAAACCTCCTTCATCATCATGAATCCCTGTCAATATATCCCCTCCTGCCTACCTGAATAAACAAAAGCTGTATTACCAAAATTCATGTTTCCTAGCCTTGAGAAATAAGTTTCTGAAACTCGTAACAAGTTTACTTCCAGCCATACTAGTTGCCAACAATTCCTTGGATAATATGGCAAACAGAATTTGACTGGAATAAACACTGTATATTACTGCCAATGTTAAGTCCCAAAATTAAGTCATTAGTTCACGTTAAAAAAATCCTTTTAGAACTACATAGTACCTCTAGAGCAGTATTAATTCTTTCTTAGAAACCTTATTTATTCACAGCATTTCTATTTGGACTTCCTGGAATTCCTTCATCACTTTCTCCTTTTTGGGGATTTTTCTTAAATTTAAGAGACATTTTTTAGTGTTTTTATCAGCAACGATAGCTCTCCGCTTACCATTCATTGACACCATTCATGAACAGTTGAAAAGGACGAGCCTAAAATAAGGCCTAATTTAATATTTTAATATCGCCCAAAAATAAGGCGAGGGTTCGAATCCTAGCGTATCCAATTATTTGGTTTGGGGAAGGGGTCAGTGGCATGACTCTGCTCAGCGGTGCCAGAGTCGACCCAGCTTTAAATGGTTACCTGGAGAAATCTGGGGAAGGTAAGCAGGAAGGGTGTGTGAAAGCACAGGATGGCTGGCCCCCAACCCCCCATTGCACTTCCTGGCTGAAGGGCCAAGAAACGGAGATCAGCACCACCTGGAACGGTAGAGTCCAATGCCGTATTCTTTACCTTTTACCTTTTTAATTAAGTCCTAAATTTAAAATTTAAGACTTAAATTAAAATTTTTAAGGATAATCCCAGGTAAACCATAAATCCCGAGACGGGTTCTTGACCTTAACGTAAATCTAGAAACGCAAATACCGGGAAATGAGCCTATTAATGAAGTCCTCAATCTTACCCAATGGAATGAGGAGAGGTTGTCCCCTCCCTGATACACATTCATTACATTTGTTATGTCAAAAACTTTAGACTATTCCTGTAAGATAAGGTTTTCAAGTGAGAGATATTTTCAATTAACTCCCCCACAAGTGAAAGTTGATAAATCGGAGAAAATAATTTAAGAAACCTCTAGTACGCTAAAAATTAGGCATGTACAAAGGACAGGTTCAAACCTAATCAAAACTACACTAAAATTTTAAATATTTCTAAGTAAGATATTTTCCTATCAGAGATATTTTCAATTATAGAGATATAACTGATATATGTCAATTGTCAAAAAACTACCCCACGATTAGGTGTCAAACATTTTTTTTTCTTAACGTTTTTTAGGCTAAAACTGAGAAATGTACAAAGGACTAGTCCAAATTACATAAATACGATGCTTGATTTATAAAAAAAAAAAATCAATTATTCCCCCCCCCCCATTATAAGGTAAGAAATCTGATTTTATTATTTGAAAAAAAAAAACGGATTTAAAAAAAAGAACAAAAAATACGTCGTTTAAGCTAAAACCAGGCATATACAAAAAAAAAAAAAAATATCTAAATTTAATCAATGCAATGGTAAATTTATAACATCTTTCATATAAAATATAGCTTTTCTGGTCAGTAACAATCCCCGAACAATTATAAGGAAGGAACCACGAAAAAAAAAACATGAGAACGTCTTTTAGGTTAAAAATCAGATATGACGGATTATTCAGAATATAATAAAAACGATAAGTAAGATATGGCTCTTCTAATTAGGGACGTTGTGAACTGATTCCCCGCAATAAGGCGAGGAAACGGAGAAAAAAATGTCTTTAGCATCGGTTTGACTGGGCGTATATCAAACAATAAGCTGTATGAAAATGTGATTTGATCGTTTTTTCTAGGGCTAGAAAATAAATGTACCTGCAGATAGAAGGGCAGATGTAAGGCAAACTGTACCCCAACCAGGAGGAGGGGTTAGAAAATAAATGTACCTGCAGATAGAAGAACATTGAGCGCACTCGGATGCCAAGCGAGAAGGCCCACTCTTCGCTGATGATACGCCAACTCAACAACTGGCTCTGTTAGTGTTCTAAAAAATAGGAAGAAAAAACAGTATAAATTATTAAAAATATTTAACCAATTTTAGGTTTGAAGAGCTAATAGGTCATAAAGGGAATGAATGTAGACCCTTCACCTAATCTAAAGGCCTTCGCCAGAGAAAATTTCTAAGAAGGATATGAAGGTACACTTTTTTAGCGTTTGGCCTTCCTCCACGGGTGCACCCTTGTGTATCTACGCTAAAAGGTGACGTTTCAACAGAGAGGCGGTGGGACTTACGCCTTTCCAAGGGAATTGTGGGTCACAATGTAGTCAAGAACAAAAAATCTCGGTGGTACGTTAATTACAAAAATCTACTTCGGTCCTTGATCAAAACAGCTGAGAACTTGCAAATTTAATCAGTTATTAAGAGTAGGCGTATTTAAGTAATTAAGCAGGTGTAATTAAGAGTAATTAAGAATAGGTGTAATTAAGAGTACAACAGTAATTAAGACTAGGACTCGACAGATTTTTCTCTTTTTTTTTGAAGTAATTAAAAATAAAAGAAATCAAGAACATGTTTTTAATGAATTATTTTTATGTTTTTGTGACGAAAAATGTATATGAATGAATTGCATTGGGTCGTGTTTTTTCTTCGTTTCTTGTTGATATTCCTTTAAGTCCTGACTCTAGGACTGTTAGTTTTCAATTTTAGTTTATTTAGTTTTATGCTTTTGTAAGTCTTATTTTATATATATCTATGCTTTACTGATTATGACTCTTAGATAGAAAGACCATATCTTCATTTAGAAAATTTTTCACTGTCTAAGAATAATTCGTTATTGTTCAACCTGTTTTTGTTTGTATCATGCAGTGTATGTCTTTCTCGTCGTTAACAAAAAGAATAATGTTCAATCTTAGCCCCCCAGCCCAGATAAAAATTTCTGAGTACGATCCTGTATCTAACAAACAGTTTGGCTTATATAACCTTAGCCATGAAAATTCACTCTAAGAGGAGTAATCAGATTTTTTCGATTTTTTTTTTCTAAAAAAAAAAAGAAGTAAGAATTGTCACACAGAAGTGGCTGAGAGGTTAATTTTTATTCTTAACCTAGCCCACTCGCCCCTAGAAATCCTGGATCCAGCAACAGCTTATGGACAAAAAACTTTCAGGTAGATCCAGTCAGGAGCAGTATGTCAGTAGAGATGGCTAGATACGATGCATGGATCCAGAAAAACCGTGTTTCAAGTAAAAAAAATTAAGAAGGAGGGGGGTTAAATATATGCTATTTTCAAAATCTAGGGGGGAATGTGTCGCTTTTCCAAAGGAAAATACCAAACAAGGTATTAATCAAAGAAAATACCTCAAAAAAGGTATTTTAAAAAAAAGGTGAAGAAAAGACCCCCTTCTCCTCCTCAATACCACTGAATTAGAAATACAAGCTGGAATCAAAGGTCGCTTGGTCATTTTCACTTCAAAAAATAATATTCTCTTGAAGAAAAATAATCCGTAACTAACTTTCTTAAATGTTCCAATTGTTAAACCAATTAGCAATTAAAACAATTTTGGATTGGATACAAAATCAATCCAAGATTCATGACAGAAAGATTTGGCTAGATTTTAACTGATAAGATTGATTTGGATAAAGCTTTTGGCGCGTGTAAAGCACTGGAATATAAGTTACCGCCAGAAACAAACAAATATTAAATATTTAGAAGATTACAAAATTTAAGTTTGTTTTCAAATTATTCCAATTTAAAAGATCACAAAATAAATGTAATTATAGAAAGTAACTCAAATAAGCTTGATCAGCGAACACAGCAAAGAAAAAACAATGGTTAAAACAAATACTTATAATTCGAATCAAATGTCGCTTCGATAGCTGAATTTTAGGTCGTCAGATTGCGAAATGTTTTCCCGTGGGCAAATATTCGACTTGTTTCAGTTTTTGGTCAGGGTCGATCAGTTTTTAATCAGGGTTAATCAGCAAACACAGCAAAAAATAAATGGTTGAAATAAATATTTATGGTTTGAATCAAATTTCGCTTCGATAGATGAATCGCCAGATTGCAAAATGTCTTTCCGTGGACAAATATTAGACTCGCTTCAGTTTTTGATCAGGTTTGAAACATTTGCTTCACTGGCCCCCAGAACCGTTTTTGAAATAAATAAAAGTTCCCAGGTGGGGGAATGCCAATTTTTATTATTATTTTTTTTAGATTAGCAACGAAAGAAGTTTTGTCTTTTCGAAAAGTTTCTAGGAAGACTTGATTTGCTTTCAATCAAATATATCATTCAAAATTGACAATATGTTGAGAAAATAGGAGATCTACTGCCGAACTGGCAGTAAACGCAAAAACCAACAAAGAAAGAAATCTCAAGATGAAGAAACAAACAGGACCACGTTGTCTCGTTAGTGTCGCAGTGTTCTCTCTGAAGTCACTCGCAATTGTTGAAAGAAATACTCTGCGGAGCTCAATCGCAACAGTATCAATTATATACATAGACATTGGTTTGTTTCTTATTTTTCTTTTTTAATTGCTTTAAGTTTTAGATTATATTTAATTGTAGGTTTTATAGATTATTTAGATTTTATCTTTCTTCTTCGCTTACATTCAGCCTTGAAGACGCATTGCTTTATGCAGGTGACATATCCGCGTCGTTTTAGCTTGTCTTTTCAACTTAACCACAGCTTACAAGACTTGGTGTTTAAACAAAGGGATGTAACTAGGCACTACGGGGGAGAGGGCTTTAGGATTCCATTGTGATGGTATATTTATATTATTTCTGTCGAATGAATCATCCCTGGGAAAAAAAAATTCGAAAAATTGTTTCTTCTTTCAGAACTAAGCTCATCAGATACGCTGTTCATGAATCAATTGATTTGCAATCGAATAAGAGAAGAGGAAAAAATCTGTTAAAAAAGAACAACCACCTAGAGAGTACAATAATATACATAAGAAAGTTTGATGCAAAACTAAAGATATAATTTTGAATTTTCGCCATAATATAGAATTTTCCAAGATAATCGTCATAACATGAAAGGGTTTAATGCCTTTATATACTTGAGTTTTTTTTTTTTTTTTGGCTTTGTATTGTCTTAATTTTAATCTACCAAGTATCTGTTTTAGCTACCACTCATGAATAGTAATTATTAATTTTATATATTATATATTATTATATATATATATATATATATATATATATATATATATATATATATATATATATATATATATATATATATATATATATATATATATATATATATATATATATATATATATATATATATATATATATATATATATATATATATATATATATATATATATATATATATATATATATATATATATATATATATATATATATATATATATATATATATATATATAATATATATATATATATATATATATATATATTATATATATATATATATATATATATATATATATATATATATATATATATATATATATATATATATATATATATATATAATTTTATATAAATATATATAATTATATGTATTAATTTTAGTGAACTGTCGTACTTATAATGTAAGCCTGTATAATTGTATTAATATATCATACTATTAGTGCATTAATACACATATATGATTGATATAGTATAATTATAATTATGAATTGAATTATAATTATGACCGTTAATACCAAGATATTAGTTTATTCTTATATTAATACTGTTTCGCAATTTATCTTTTTACTTTACTTTTTCACTCGCAAAAAAATTCATTACTTTAATTTTAACTATTACCTTATTTAAACGCGTCTTATTTTTTTATAATTAAAACGACACTTTTTACAAAAAATAAGGGGTACAATTGAAATTTAAAACGAATGGAAAATAATTCCGATGGGGGGGGGGCCTTTGAAATCTGCTGAACAAAATGGCTATCTCAACATTTTGAATGTTTTCTTCGGACGTCATTGGGGGGAAAAGGGGCGTAGGAGAGGGGCTAGTTGCCGTCCAATCTTTTTGGTCACTTAAAGGGGCACTAGAACTTTTAGCTTCCACCTGATTGAGCCTTCTCCCGATCTTCTAGGACTAATGGTTCGATAAGATCACCCCTGAAAAAAAAACAGCATCCATGATCTTTCACCAAGCAAACAAATACGAAATTCCACATTTTTGAAGAGGGGAGCTTGAAACCTCTACAATAGGGTTCTCGGATTATGGTGAAGAGAAATATCTAAAGAATATCAGTGAACATTATAAACGAAAATTCGTTGCTGGGTTTTCATTTTATTGCACCAATCGTCGGCTGAAAATTTTCTGTAGAATCTTATGTGCTCGAACACAAACAAGGTTTATGGTATCATGGTAAATAGAAAATGGTTTACGGTGCAGGCACAGAGAAACAGTCAACTCACTTGTGCTCTTCTTTTGGGCTTAAAATTTTATACAAAAGAACCAGCTACGTTTTGAATAATATACGTTCACCCTGCAAAACAAGACGTTTGATATAAGCTCTTGTATTAATATGACCTAAAGGCAATTCGATTTTAAAAAGACAGGACTATTTATCCCTCTATAAACAAAGAAAATTGTAACCATAATGAGGCCCCATCCTTAGCCCTGGACAGGGCTGCTTGGAGAAGACTGACAGCACTGTCAACCAGTTCTCTCTACGCTGGCGACCCTGCTGAGCAAGAGCGTTAAGTCAAAGTAGGTCAAAAAGAAAGGAGCACAAAAATAAACTTTAAACCGCGCTATTTAAGACGGGTATAGAGTACAGCAGTCTCTTGTTTTCTGATTAGTGCAGGGATTATGGGGGGGGGGGCAAAAAATTTCACTTGGCTATCTTCCTCAGATAAAGATTTTGCCAACAGGTGATTTGAGTGGCAGATACAGAGGGAGATTGCTTTTTTGCGCGGGTCCGTCAGATACACATAAATTATCATTTTTCACCATCGACTTAAGCTATCTATTGTTTTTTTTAAGTAACAAAACTTTAACAGTAAGTACATTTTAAAATTACTGAAAAGTAACTATTGCTTCTGGGAAATTTTGACAAAAACCATGATATAAATATTAAAAAAAAAAACAACTAAAATTTGCCAAAAGGACTTTTGGCCTGCTAGCAGTGCTTCCACCATCCCTAAATTTTTCAGGGTTTCCCTGAATTTTCCAAAAACAACGGGTTCTCCGAAATCTCCCAAAAATTAAAATTGACAAAAAACAAGGATTTGTATTTCTTGTTCATGTTCATGTATTTACAGACGTTAATTTTCAGGGAGATTCGGAAAAACTAACTTTCCTTGGGGTAAATTTAGAAGAAATCTCACAAATTCAGGGATAGTTGTAGTACATCTTATTAGAAAGCCAGTAGAAATACATTGCTGGATACCCATTCTACTGCTCATTTGCGCTGTATTGTGCAAACTGATCTTTTTACATCCACTTATCATATTATTACAGACAGATTTGGCTAACTCTTTTGTATGTATTTCAAGCCAAGATAAGCCCCTAGGAAAAACTTAATCTTCAATTCAGATTCAAAACAGGAAGAATCAGTATATTCGATCCCACAAAGACGTTTCTGGCGATGTGTGATTTGGCTACCAAAGCGAAATTCAACCCTAATAGACCTTTCCACAAATTCTTAAATACCTTTGAAATTTACTTTAAACTTTAAGAGGAATCCGTATCAGTGGTGCTCTAAAATTTGAAAGTGGACAACTGGTTTTTCCATAGTATGACAAATTTTCTACTAAAAAAATAATTTAATTTTTTCAATAACAATTAATTTAGGTAGAATCCAATTAATTGATTTGCTTACTGAAAATCAGTAGAGAGGGGGGTTCTACTCCGGTACGTACCACGTGGTTTATGGTTTTCTCAGTGAGAATGAAAAAACAGGAATTTTCTCACTTGGAAAAACAGGAATTTTCTCACATTTATGTCTGTTTTCTTGGATGGTTATGTGTGTTGGTCAATTTATTTGATGTTTTTCATGGATGTCAACATCAAATTATGGATGTTTTATGGTTTTTGTCAGTGAGAATTTGAAAAACAGGAACTTTGTCACATTTATGTCTGTTTTCATGGATGGTTATGTGTGTTTTTTGATTTATTTGATGTTTTTCATGTCTGTTTTATGGATGATTTATGTCTGTTCGTTGTCAGTGAGAATGGACATGCTCGACGCGAATGCTATGAGATTGTTTGGCTAACCTAACCTGAGAACTTGATTTACATAATCGATAGGGGAAAAACAAGGGGGAATTAAGAAACAAACATGACTTCATTGTTGTTTGACTAGCCTAACCTGAGAACTTGATTTACATAATCGGCGGTGAAATTATTGATTCACGAAGGGGGAATTAAGAAACATTATGGTTTCTTTGATCTTTAGGCGAACCTGACCTGAGAACTTGATTTACATAATCGCTAGGGGAATTGATTTACATAATCGGCAGGGAAATTATTGATTCACGAAGGGGAAATTAAGAAACACTCTGGCTTCTTTAATCTTAGGTCTGAGGGATTAACGTTCTTTAGGTCAGAGAGAAAAATTAATATTCTATTTTTAAATAGGGCTTCATTGATCTTTAGTGTCAGGAACTATAAATGACATCACTTGTTATCTTGGAATTATGCGGGAGTCTAAAGAGATAGAAATTCTATTTTTAAATACGGCATCACGGAGCTTTAAGTCGGAGAGATAAATTGATGTTCTAACGAAACCCTAATAGTTTAGCTAGGAAAATTTATGAGATGAAGAGATTAACGTAGGAAAGGGTTTGCTAGAAATTTGAAATGTGAAAGCACAGAGATGCCAATAACAAAGGAATACGCTGAAATTACGTTTAGGGATTATTTGGGCGAAACCGTTTTAGACATTTTAGGGGATTATTTCGGCGAAACAGTTAGAGACATTTTGAAAGAAGATTTTAGGAAAGGTTTTAGAAGAGAATTTGAGGGTGAAACTCTGTGGTCGTTATAATACACAAGTTTCATTTGAACAGTGTTGTGAGGTCCTCTACCCCAACCCCAAAGGGTTCCGATCCCCCAACCCCAACCCCGAAGGAAGCCCCTGGTACTCAAAGGTCCCCCAAGCTCCCAAAGAGCCCCCCCTCCAAACGCCCTCCTCAGACCCTCAAAGGCCCTCCCCTGGTCCTCAAAGGGCCCCCCGGACCCCCAAAGGGCACCCCGGACCCCAAAGGCCCTCCCCTGGTCCTCAAACGGCCCCCCGCCCCCCCCCCGACCCCCCGACCCCCCCCGGCCCTCCCCCCCGATCCGCAACGGTCCCCCAGACCCGCGACGTACCGCAGGCCCGGACTGCAACGACGGGAGCTGCACCACCGAGGGATGTATCACGGATCGGGGGAAGCACCGCTGGGGTGCACCGCTGGAATGTGCCGCAGGAATGCGCCGCTTTTTGTTAGAGTTCTAGTTTACTTTAATTTTAGTTAGGAGTTTGATGTTTTACCTTTGAGTTTCAGTTAGAGTTCTTGTTTAGTTTTAGTTAAGAGTTTAGAGTTTTTAGCTTAGAGTTTTTGTTGAAGTTCTAGTTTAGTTTAGTTTTAGTTAATAGTTTAGAGTTTTAGCTTAGATTCTTATCTTAGAGTTTTTGTTAGAGTTCTAGTTTATTTTAATTTTAGTTAAGAGTTTGATTTTTTACATTTGAGTTTCAGTTAGAGTTCTAGTTTAGTTTAGTTTTAGTTAATAATTTAGAGTTTTTATATTAGATTCTTATATTATAGTTTTTGATGAAGTTCTAGTTTAGTTTAGTTTTAGTTAATAATTTATAGTTTTAGCTTAGAGTCGTAGCTTAGAGTTTTTGTTAGAGTTCTAGTTTATTTTAATTTTATTTTAGAGTTTAGAGTTTTAGCTTAGTCATAGCTTAGAGTTTTTTTTTGTTAGAGTTCTAGTTTAGTTTAATTTTATTTAAGAGTTTGATTTTTTACATTTTAGTTTAAGTTAGATTTTTATTTTAGTTTTATTTAAGATTTTTGTGTTTTAAATTATAGTATTAGATTATATTTTTAATTTGAGTTATATTTTAGTTTATTTTTAGTTAATATTTTAGAATTTTAGCTTAGAGTTTTTTTTGTTAGAGTTCTAGTTTATTTTAATTTTAGTTAATAGTTTTATTTTTTTACCTATGAGTTTCAGTTAGAGTTCTAGTTTAGTTTTAGTTAAGAGTTTAGAGTTTTTAAATTATAGTTTTTATTGAAGTTCTAGTTTAGTTTAGTTTTAGTTTATAGTTTAGAGTTTTAGCTTAGAGTCTTAGCTTAGAGTTTTTGTTAGAGTTCTAGTTTAGTTTAATTTTAGTTAAGAGTTTGATGTTTTACATTTGAGTTTCAGTTAGAGTTCTAGTTTAGTTTAGTTTTAGTTAAGAATTTAGAGTTTTTAGCTTAGAGTCTTAGCTTAGAGTTTTTGTTTGTGTGTGTGTGTAAGTTTTTGTGTGTGTGCG